>NW_022631305.1:0-38429 GCF_010015895.1 Lontra canadensis
CCTGGATGTCACTATGAGCTTCCTTAAGGAACTGGGGTGCGTATTCAATGTAAGGATAGGAAGGCTATTGACCGTGTAAGTCATTGATCATTTTATTCATTACTAGTATGGGATGTAAGGATAGAAGAAATGTTGCCATAGTGATTTTGCATTGAGTTTGGAGGGGTTTGTTTTGTTTTTGAACTCTCCTTTTCAAAGTTGCTTGTATAAGCCTCTTCCTGTATCTAAATTTTCCCACCGCAGGAACATTAGTAATCAAAATATTGCTAGAAAGTAGTGTGAAATCTCCCCGAGGATCTCTTCCTGCTGCTCAGGAAATGTGAAATTTTTAAAAATTAACAAAGTAAATGAATCTTACTATACATTAAGGAATTAGGGGTTGCCAAATAGAAATATGGTGAACCACAGGAAATGGCCACTGTACAAGTCAGTTTATTTGGATATTGGTGATCTCACATGGTTTGACCTAGAGATGACCTTGGATCCCCCTTCTTTTATAATCACACACAAAAAAGGAAGTTCATAGACGTGAACTATCGTACTTCACATATGACTTCACGTATGAGTTCTTAGGAATCAACTTGGGAACAAGGACCAGTAGTGCCTTAGCCTGTGACTTGTCCCAGGAGATGGTCAGAGACACAGGATAAGGACAAGTGTGAGAAACGGTTGAACGAACAGAAGACGGTTATTCATTCTTATATTACCAAGACACTGAACACTGAAAATATGATTTGTTGCCTCCTACTGATGCATGTTGCATGGGGCTTATTCCTCCAAGTACTACAAAACTGGAATGACCTACAGCCTGGGGAAGATGCCTGTTCCCTCTTTATATGAGAACAGAAGGGCCGGCCCATCCCTGTCCCTTCCGCTCTAGCAGGCCTGCCCTCCCATCCTCACCTCCCTTTCCCTGGAAACCCACGGAAGTCTCTTCTTCAACGGAAATTCAGTGAGGTCCCCCCCACCCCTACTCTCTCCCTCACTCTTGGAGACCATCACTCCTGTCCTCAGCACAGTGGCCTGTGTTCATTAGTGCCAAGCGGCCTCAGCCTTCAGGAGTGGTGCAGGATGTGTGAAGGACCCAAGATTTTGTCCTACTCACGACTGAGCAAGTGACTTGCTGCTTATGGACACCGCTCGAAGGCACCAGACTGCTGGGTCAGAGATAAATAACTTTCCTCCTCCTACTCCTACCACAAAAGAGCTGTCATAGACTCAATCTGGCTCATGCAAGCCCCCTGAGCCCTGTCATTCCCATGGGGCCATGCTGAGGGTCCAGAGGGGATGCTGGTGCATGCGGAGGGCTGCCAAGCTGGAGAAGAGCGAACACGGAGTGTTGGGGACTCACTGCTCTCTCGGTGAGCAGAAACAGGACGAGGTACTGCCTCCCTCATCTCTCAGGATGGGGCTGCAGATGCTCCTGGCCTGGGGAAAGCCCACGTGGGCCTTGCTGTCTGGGCAAGCAAGAAGCTGCAGCCTCACATGGGGTCTGTGGCCAACTGGTTCTCCTTAGAGATCTCCAGGGTGTTTCGGGGATGGGGTGGCAACCAAATAAAGCACGATTTAGTATTTTTTTTTTTCAATTCTTGCAAAACATAGAATTTAACTGAAAAGTAGTTCATACATGAGGTTTAAAAATTGCATTCATTTAATGATTTTAGGCCTTAACCCCTTACCCAGAGGGGAAAAATGCTGTCAATGATTTCTTGTATATACACTCAGAAATATCCATTTCAGAGATGTATTGTTATTATTATTTATTGTTATTATCTTGCTTTAAAAAAACCTGTCTCACAAATGCGTTCTATGTGATCCATGTTATTCCATAGAATGAAGGTAGCATGCTTTATCTCTGCACTCACCAGCAGCAGAGAACCGGACCGTGGCTGTGAGGACGTGACACTGTCCTCACAGGCATATTCTGTGCCCCTCACGTGTCCCTGCTGGATTCGCTCCCAGGAGTGGAGTTTCTACTCCGTGTAAATGGTGCACTGAGGGGACGTAAAGTGATGCTCCTTCCGGACTGTCACCATCAGAACTACGCGGCAGGTGTTTGGGACATTTTTATTTAATGTTATGCAAATCGCCTTCCAGGGGCTCGTGCCTAAATCCCCTGGACCATGGCAAGCCAGTTTATGTGGGTTGGGCAGCCAGACCACCTGGGATCCAGTTCTATGACCTCACAACTAGCCGTGTCACGTGAGGACAGTGAACTGAGATGCCTCCTGCCTCAGTTTCCCCACTTGTGAATGTGAGGATGTGTTGAATTAGCACGTGTAAAGCACGTGAGGCAGTTAGAGTCCTGGACGTCCTGAGCACCCAGCATGGGTGAACTCTTCTGGTGGCTTTAATGTCCATCTTTAAATGTATTCTGTTTTTAAACTGCATCTTATGCCAAATGATACACAGGGATATCATAGATCTGATGTGCTAGCTACATGTCATACTAAGACATAGTAAGTACATAATTATAAAATCAAAGAAAATGGTTCAGACTCCGCCACAATTTGGAAAGTTCTAGCCTGAGCAAGGTCATTCCTCGGAATGCCTTGAGCTCCTTAAATCAGAGAGGGTCTGTGGTGCCACATGGGTGTTACAAGACTCATCTCTCCAAGTGTGAGTGAAGTTGAGCATTTCTCGTATGTTCACGAATCATTTTATTTTCTTTTTATAAACTGCCCATTATATTTTTTGCCTGATTTTATATGAAGTTTTGGTCTTTATCCAGTTTGTAAAAGGGTTTTATAAATGAAAGAGATTAGTTCTTTGTCACATGTACTAACAATTTGTTCCTATTCATGTTTGAAGTATTTCTGAGGGCTCCCCCCACCCCCATTCCGTTTCTTTCAGTTGAGCTAAGTTATCAGTCTTTTCTCCTCTGGCACCTGGGTTTGGGCCTTGCTGACACCCTTGATCTTACCCACAGGCTGAGAAGCGATTGGGTCCTGCTTAGAAACCCATGGCCGGCCACCTGTGCTTTATATCCACAGACATTCTCCCCTGGTTTTGTCCTGTCCTTTCTCTGGGTCTCTTAGTGTAAATCTTCCTTCCATCCCACAACTCCTTCAACATACGGTGGGTGTGAAGGATGGACCTCGTGTGGCATATGGACCTCTAGATGGCGATTTGGGCCAGCGTCACCTACTGAGTAACTCCGTTCTCCTCACTGAATTGAATTGCCACGTTCACTGGCTGCGTGTGCTGCATTCCGTGGCAAGTCTGTGTGTTTTCTGTCGGGCCCTCCGATCGCTTGTCATGAACACCTGCCCTGACAGGCTAATCTCTGAGAGCCGGAGTCGGGCTCTGTCACGTGCTTCTCTCTATGCCTGTAGAGCTAACCCTTGTTACTCTTTTCACTAAGTGCCTCAATGACTCTTGCATGTAACATTTCAAATTGAAACATGGCATTATCAAAAAAAAAAAAGGAATGATCTTATTTTACTTAGCATTTTACTTTAGGAAGGACTAATGTCTTTATAATATCAAGTCCTGGTACCCAACCCAGGGATTGTTTCTGTCTCCTGTCATGTCCGTCGGTGCTGTTCTGAATATTTATTCATAGAAATCTTGGAACATTTCTTGTTAATTTTTTATTTCATATTCCATTAAAATTGGGGTCAATTTTTCCTTATTTTACATATGTGGGGAAAACCATTGGCTTTTGAAATTAGTTTCAGAAGGAGAAACTTTACTGAATTTTCTTACTATTTACAGTTTTTCGGGATGTTGTCTTGTTTTCAAGAAGCAGACACTGATAATTTTGATTTATTTCTAATGTTTATGCTTCTTGCTTTATACCTTTTCTTACTGAATGTGCTTGACAACTAAGAAAGGTAAGAATAGAGACCTGGGACAGAGGAATGAAATATTAAATATGGGTTTAAAAAGGAAGCTATTGCCACCAAAATAAATGTCCTCTCTGGGAGCAAGTTATGAGAGAAGTCAGAAATAGAAGTCTGGGACCTTACAGAGACATGAAGGAATGAAGAAAAAAGCTCACAAAGTATTATATTGTTATTATTATATGACAGAACTTTTAAACCATTTTATCATCCCTGAATGATGAACCAAATCCAGTTTCTCTCTTTTTTTAAAATTTAAAATAGGTGGGGCACCTGAGTGGCTCAGTTGTTAAGCATTTGCCTTTGGCTCAGGTCATTATCTGGGGTCCTGGCGAGCCCCACATCTGGCTCCCTGCTCAGTGGGAAGCCTGCTTCTCCCTCTCCCACTCCCCCTGCTTCTGTTCCCTCTCTCCCTGTCTCTCTGTCAAATAAATAAAAAAAATCTTAAATTTTTTTTTAATATTAAAAAAATCAATTAGTTAACACATGGTGTATTATTAGTTTCAGGATAGAATTTGGTAACTCATGTATTGCCTACAACACCCAGTGCTCATCACCTCTGTGCCCCCCCTTAATGCCCGTCACCCTGCCACCCCATCCCCCCGCCCACCTCCCCTCAGCAGCCCTCAGTTTGTTTCCTAGCGTTAAGAGTCTCTTACGGTTTGTCTCCCTCTCTGTTTTTATCTTATCTTATTTTTTCTTCTTTTCCCCTAGGCTCATCTGTTTTGTTTCTTTAAATTCCACATATTAAGGAGATCATATGATAATAGTCCTTCTTTGGTTGACTTATTTCACTCAGTGTAATGCCCTCCAGTTCCATCCACGTCGTTGCAAATCACGTCAGGTCTTTCGATGTGCACATATGTTCATCCGAGAGTGTCAAACACAGCTTCACATTTACTTCCACTTTTTTCTCTATAAACTCCTAATTAATTTGCTTTTTCAAGACTCATAGGTTTGGAGAAAATAAGGCAAGATCAACCACTTTTATTACATTAGCCTTTGGGGCATAATAGGTAGCTTTGTTATGGAATCATATATATACAAGAGTGTGAACAATGAAGGAGACATAATAATAATTATCATAATTAGTAATATTAATAATGTAATTAAAAGAGAAGTAGCCACAACACCACTGAAAACTTCCTGCATGCCAGACACTGAATGCAGTGATGTAAATGGATTTTTTTGTTTAATCCCCACAAAAACTAAGTTTGCAAAGCTTAATTGCCCAAATCCATTGTTTATGACTTATTTTCAAAGCCATTTCTGTACAATTCTAAAATCCCAGCCCAGGCACTAACTTAGCCCCAAAACTATTCATTTATTTTTCGGTAATACTTAAGAAATCACACATATTGGTCCCAAATCAAATCATTTTTTTAAAAGTCCATCAATAAATGCAAGCTGCTGAAAGATTAACTTAAATCAAACACTCGGTAGAGATTAAAAAATAACATAGTCTAATCAGAGCAAATGTGCTGAGAGCTCGCAGGGGCGTCTTCTGGAGATGCGCACGTAGCATCTCTATCCAGAAAGACAACCGTCCTCGGGAGCCTGCGCTCCAGAACTCGGGCACCGCCGGCCTTCCAGGCAGGATGTGCGCGAGGAAACGTCTGGGATGAGCTGACATCGGGCTCGGAGAGTCGTTGCCCGAAGACACACACACACGTGGCCAGCTTCTGCGGTCAGCTTCTTCCTAAGGCCACGTCCTCCTGGAGAAGCCTGGCTGCGGGCGGAGCCTTGTGAGGGATGCGGGAGATGGGGATCGTCGGGCCGGAGAACGGGATCGTCGGGCCGGAGAACGGGATCGTCGGGGCAGGAGATCGGGATCGTCGGGGCAGGAGAGCTCTGCCTCTGCAGGGCCTCGGAGGCACCAGGCAGGCGCGTCTCAAGAAACAAACCGAGCGGTCCCTGTTCCCAGAGGACAACTGTGCACAGCTAAGAAGATTGTTTCACACTAGAGAAAAGTTTTTTTTGTTTTGTTTTGTTTTTTTTTTTTTCTCAGCTGGTGACAGGGAATGAGGTGGAGGACAATTGGTCAGGGGACTCCTAGAGTCCCCAAAGGCTGAGTCCCTGAGACTGCAAGGGGGACTTCCTTAGGAAGGCACGACCGAGCCCCCAGGGTTCTGAGGCTGCTCGGAATGGGAAGAGTCTGTCGCTCCCTTTCATTTAACCAATATCCTTTTTTTTTTTTTAATTGAAGTATGGTTGACATAAAATGTTATATTAGTGTCGAGTGTATGACATAGTGATTTCACATTTATATATATGTTATGAAATACACGCCACGGTAAGTGTCCCCACCATCTGTCCCCACAGAGTGTTACCATGATACTGACTGTATTCCCTGTGCGGCACTTTTCATCTCCGTGACTGGTTCATTTTATAACTGGAAGTGACTCAACCCCTTTACCTATTTAGCTCATCCCCCAACCCCCTTCCCTCTGGCAACCACCGATTTGTTCGCTGTATTTAAGAGTCCATTCATTTTGTTTTGTTGTTTAGATTCTGCATGTAAGTAAAATCGTATCGTATTTGTCTTTCTGTCTGATTTTTCAGTTACCATGATACCCTGTAGGTCTAGCCAGTACGTCTAAAAGAACAAACAGGGGCTCCAGAATTTTCACAGTATAGTCTTTCGCTTCCTTGGTTAAGTTTATTCCTAGGTATTTTATTATTTTTAACCAATTATAAGTGGGATTCTTTTCTTCCTTCCCTTCTGCTGCTTTGTTATTGCTGTATCGAAATACCACAGATTTCTTTATATTAATTTTGTATCCTACAACTTACCTGAATTCATTCGTCAGTTCTAATTTTTTTTAGTGGAGTTGTTAGGGTTTTCTATTTATAGTATCATGCCATTTGCAAACAGGGACAAGTTTGCTTCTTATGAATTTGGACATTTTTATTTCCTTTTCTTGTCTACTTGCTGTGGCTAGGACTTCCAGTACTATGTTTACTGAAAGCGGTGAGAGTGGACACCCTCGTTTTGTTGCGGATCTTAAGGGAAAGCTCTCAGTTTCTCATCATTAAGTGTAATGTTAGCTGCGGGCTGTTTGTTTTATAGAGAGCCTTTATTGTGTTGAGGTGAGTCCCTTCCACACCTACTTTGCTGAGAGTGTTTATTGTGAGTGGGCTGTACCGTATCAGATGTTTGCTCTGCCATCTCTTGAGACGAGCCTGTGTCTTTTCATTCTGTCTCTTGTTAATGTGACATAGCACATTCACTGATTTGTAGGGGAATAGTGAGCCACACTTAAATTCCTGGAATAAATCCTACTCGATCGTGGTGGATGATTTTTTTAATGTAGTCTTGAATTTGTTTCACTCAAGCTCTTTTTGACAGTTTTTGCAACCATGTTCCTCAGAGACGCCGGTCTGCAGTTCTCTTTTCTGTGGTGTCTTTGTCTGGTTTTGGTATAAGGATTATGCTGGCCTCATGGAGTGAATTTGGAAGTTTTCCACTCTCTTCCACTTTTCAGAATAATGTGAGAAGAATAGGTTTCAACTCTTCTTTAAGTATTTGGTAGAATTCACCTGTGAATTCACCTGGTCCTGGACTTTTGTTTGCTGAAAGTTTTTGATTACCAATTAAATTTCATTACTAGTAATCACTTTGTTCACATTTTCTATTTCTTCCTGACCCAGTTTTGGAAGATTCTGTTTACAGGAGTTTATCCATTTCTTCTAGGTTGCTTCACTGGTCGGCCTGTGATTTCTCATATTATTCTCACACAATCCTTTGTGTGTTCTCCCCTTCCATTTCTACTTCTATTTATTGGAGTCCCCTCTCTCTCTTTCTTGATGAGTCTGGCTAAAGGTTTATCAATTTTGTTTATCTTTGCAAAAAAACCAGCTCCTAGTTTCACTAGTGTTTTCTATTTTTTGTAATATTTATTTCATTTATTTCTGCTCCAATCTTTATTATTTCTTCCCTGCTACTAGTTTTGGGCTTTTTTTTTTTTTTAATAGCTGCTTTAGATGTAAGGTTGGGTTATTTATTTGAGACTTTTCTTGTTTCTTGAGGTAAGCCTGTACTGCTACAATGTTCCCTCTTAGAGCTGTTTTTGCTGCATTCTAAAGGTTTCGGACTGTTATGTTTTCATTTTCATTTGTTTCCATGTGTTTGTTTATTTCCTCTTTGACGTCTTGGTTGACGCCCATTGTTTGGAAGCCTGTGGTTTAGCCTCCATGTGTTTCTTCTTGTAATTGATTATTCTAGTTCCATACCATTGTAGTCAGAAAAGATGCTTGGTCTGAGTTCAGTCTTCTTAAATTTACTGAGACTTGTTTTGTGACCTAACGCGCACCTTATCCTGGAGAAGGTTCTGTGTGCACTTGTGAAGAATGTGGGTTCTGCTGTTTTCAGTGGACTGTTCTGTTTACATACATTGGGTCCGTATGGTCTAATGTGTCATTGAGGCCACTGTTGCCTTGTGGATCTTGTGTTTGGATGATCTGTCCATATGTAAGGGGGATGATGAAGTCCCCTGCTGCTGTACTGCTGTCAGTCTCTCCCTCTATGTTTGCCAACTTCTGCTCTGTGTGCTCAGGCCCTCCTGCGGTGGGTACACGTACACATACGTTTACGATCATTACATCTTCTTGTCAAGTTGTTCCCTCTGTCATATTAATGCCTTTCTTTGTGTCTTGCTACAGTCTTTAAGTCTGTTTTATCTGACATGGGAATTGCTACCCTGACTTTTTTTCTTTCTCTGCTTCCATTTGCACGGCCCATGCTCTCCAGTCTCTTCGCTTTCAGGCCACCTTTAGGTTTGAAATGAACCTCTCGTAGGCAACATACAGACGGATCTTGTTTTGTTTTGTTTCAATCCCTTCTGTCACCCTCTGTCTGTTGATTGGGGCATTTAGTCCATTTACATTTAAAGTAGTTGTTGAGGGCGCCTGGGTGGCTCAGCTGGTTAAGCATCTGCCTTCAGCTCAGGTCATGATCCCAGAGTCCCAGGATCAAGTCCCGCATCAGGCTCCCAGCTCCACAGGGAGTCTGCTTCTCCATCTGAAATTTCCCCTCTCACTCTCTCAAATAAATAAATAAATAAATAAATAAATAAATAAAGTCCTTTTAAAAAATAAAGCAGTTGTTGATAGGTATGTACTTATTGCTCTTTTGTTCATTGATTTTTGGTTGTTTTTGTAGTTCTTCTCTGTTCCTTTCTTCTCTTCTTGCTTTTTTCCCTTACGGTTTAATGACTTTCCTTAGTGTCATGCTTAGACTCCCTTCTCTTTTTTGTGAGCATACTCACATAGAATTTTTATTTGTAGTTACCATTAGGTTTACATATAACGTCTTATGTATGCAGCATTCCATTGTAAGTTGGTGGCCACTTAAGTTTGAACACATCCTAAAAACACTAAATTTTTACTTCCCCTTCCATGATTTATGTACATGATGTTATATTTTATATCTTTTTTTATATCCCTTGGCTGATTTTTGTAGATATAATTAATTTTACTGTTTTTGTGTTTTTCCCTCTATAATGTTTTTATAGTCTACTAATTAGTAGCCAGCAGACTGGTTTTATTAGTCTTTACCTATATTATATGTTTGCTTTTACCGGTTAATTTTTTGCCCCTTCATAACTTCTTACTTCCAGTTTGGACTTTTTTTTTTTTTCCATTTAAAGCATTCCCTCTAACATTTCTTGTGAGGTTGGTTTAGTGGCAATGAACTCCTTTAAATTAAAGAAAATTTTTAAATTAAATACTTTTAAAACTTAAACGCATTTAAAGTAATTTCTTTATTTTCAAGTATATTTTCCCAACCTGTTCTTAGGGAAGGAAACTTTTTCTTGCATATAGAGACTACATGATAAGAAAACCCACTTAAATTTTAAGTTGTCAATGTATTCAGAATAATAAGTCTCGTCTTGAATTCATAAGAGCTATAGTAACCTTTTAAATTAGAGTTCTGATGAGTTTTTAATGAAAACGACAAAACCCTAATTATTGCAGAGTGCGGATTAAGGATTAAATGATACCATCTAGACTCACCAACATCTTGCTGTTATTTACTGATTCCTCCCAGCCCCACGTTCCAGGCCAAAGGCTGCCAGGAGGACGCGTGCCTCTGGCTGCCATTCCCGCATGAGCACTGCTGCAGGAAGGTTCTTTCAGTTAACAGCAGAGAGAGTCATCTGCTTGGGCTGACAGATGGACAGAAGGAAACTACTTCCTAAGGCAGGCAGAATCACTCTTATGATTCCAGATAGCCACATGGAGAATTACAGGGGCAGAATTAGATGTAAATGTTTTGGGGGGGCTGCATGTGTTCTGTTGTGGAAGAAGGAGAAGAGGGAGGAAAAGAAAGATCATGTGTTTGAAAGGAAAACACAAGTCAAGACAAGAGGGGAAAGGGCAGAAAAAGAGAAAGAGAAAAGAGCATGTGACGTGGTGGTGTTGCCTCCCAGCCCCCAGGCTTTTCTGCTAGAACCGCTGCCCCGCCCCCCTGTAAAGGGCTCCACGTCTCTTGATGGCCTTCCAACAGCCACATGTGCTTAAATCAAGGTGGGGTCAGACCTGAGCTGCCCCCTTCCTGCCCCCCTTATTGGTGCTCACCAATAAGGCTGGGTATGTCTGAGTGCTCTTCCAACACAATTTTTTTTTAAATTTGGCAGAGAGAGAGACAGAGAAAGCACAAGTAGGCAGAGCGGCAATGAGAGGGAGAGGCAGAAGCAGGCCCTCCACTGAGCAGGGAGCCTGATGTGGGGTTCGATCCCAGGACCCTGGGATCATGACCTGAGCTGAAGTCAGACGTTTAACCGACTGAGCTACCCAGGTGCCCCTCCAAGACTATTTTTAATCAGAGTAGAGGGACAAAAAGTGTCTTTGTGGCCATGAAAATTGGAAGATGTAAAACTCAGGGCTCACAGGGATGCCTGGGAGGCTACATTGGTTGAGCATCTTACTCTTGATTTTGGCTGAGGTCATGATCTCAGGGTGCTGGGATACAACCTGACAACATAGGCTTCGGGGTCCACACCCAATGGTGGGGGGGCTCTGCTTAGGGATTCTCTCCCTCTGCCACTCCTCCCACTCTCTCTCAAATAAATAAATAAATCTTAAAACAAACAAACAAACAAACAAACAAACAACTCAGAACTCACAAAAGGCAAGGTTTCTACCAAGTGCAAAAACTGACCTGTAGGAGGGAGTGGACCAGCAGGTGAGATGGGGCACCATTTGCCTCCACAGCTCAGCTGGGTCTTCTCATTCTCACTGCACAGCAGAATCCGCAATTTGCCAGTACAAAATTGAGTTTTTTAACCTTGTGAATCATAATTGCTACAGCATGAAAGTAAAAATAAAGAAGAGGAATAAAACAGACAAGAGGGGTTAGGACAATGTATATAAATGAGGAAAAGAATGAAAAAAGAAAGACACACACACTTGGCATTCTCCTGTGTTGGCTGTCATGAAGCATGTGAGCTTTTTGGGGAGACCCACGTGTCAAGGGGAGGAGGGTGGTCTCCACGCAGCCGCCAGCAAGAAACTGGGGCTCTCAGACCCACACACAAGAATAAATGAATTCTAACCAGTAACCTGGTAGAGTCTGGTAGCAACGTCCTTCCCTGCAAGAGACAACACAGATTTTGTACCTGGAAGTGGTCTTGCTGGAACAACGACCTGAAAATGTGAGCGTGACTGTGGATGGCAGTAGGTGGAAGACAAAGAAATTCTGAGGAGTGTGAGAGAAAATCTCAATGTCCTGTTAGTAGGAATTTTAGGTATTGAGGATGCTGTTGATGAAGCTCAAAAGGAAGTAAGAAGCATGTTTACTGGAAACCAGAAGAAGCAAGATCCCTATTATGTGGTTTCAAGACTTTGCAGAAATCATCTGTTGCAGTTGTTTGAGAAGCAACAGGACTCGTAAGCCATGAACTTGGCTTTATAGCTAAGTTTTCCAAGGAAAGATGGAGGTGCCTTCTGGCTTGTAGTACTGATAGCTGAGCACTGCATGTAATAACCCTCTGACTTACTGTAAAATGCAAGAGGAAGAGAGGTACATTAGAGGAAGCACTGTTTGAAAAAAAGGATCCAGGTTTTGATTCTTTTGAAATTTTTCAAGTCTTTCCAGACAGCAGAGAGAAAAAGTGTAACTGTACAAATTTTGCAAAACCTTGGAAAGATCAAATCATCAGAGTGTTTCAAAGGGCTTTCAGAGGATCAAGGATGTCCTCCTTGCAGACCCCCTTGGCCATACCAGAGAGTTTCTATTTTATTTTATTTTTTAAAGATTTTTATTTATTTTGACAGACAGATCACAAGTAGGCAGAGAGAGAGGAGGAGGAGGAGGCAGGCTTCCTGCTGAGCAGAGAGCCCGATGTGAGGCTCGATCCCAGAACCCTGGGATCATGACCTGAGCCGAAGGCAGAGGCTTTAACCACTGAGCCACCCAGGCGCCCAATACCAGAGAGTTTCTAAAA
Source organism: Lontra canadensis (assembly GCF_010015895.1). NCBI lineage: Eukaryota > Metazoa > Chordata > Mammalia > Carnivora > Mustelidae > Lontra > Lontra canadensis. Next base: position 12,293 of record NW_022631305.1, read on the forward strand.
ATGTAAATTGTGTTGCCCCTCAGCCCACACAGCAGGAATTCCACATAAAAAGGGTTTATCCAGAAAAGACCTTGGGGGCTTTTGTCTAGAAATGTGAGCCCTCCTCCCTAGGAAATTCATGGGAGAGACACAAGTTCTTGATAAAATTGTATCAGTAAAATTCTGGCCAGCTTGGACTGAAAGAGAGTACAAAAAAGAAGGAGGATACCAAAATCCTGAAACTGTACTGTCAGGAAGCCGGCAGAGGGAAGTTGGTTGCATGTACATAGTATCCTCATGAAGAAGGAAAGATGACTCTCATGTCTAAACCAAGAACCCAGAGACTGGAGACAAAAGCCATGGAAGGTTACTCTCCATGTCTGAGAACTATTATGGACCAGAGACCTTTTGTCCTTTACTTTTTCTCCTTTTTAGGGTGGGGACATCCACAGCTGTTATGGATGGCTATCCTGCCACTGCACATGGGGTGCGTGAGGAGGGTGCAGGTGACTTTCCTTAAGGCTGGTTGCTGGCTCTGTAGGTTTGCAGATTGGCCAGTTGAGAGGAGTTTCGCACAGTGTCATCCACACCTTGGAACCGACCTCCATGATGAGATTTGGACTTTGAGCAGATGCTATCATGGGATGAGGCTCTTGGAGACCTTGGGATGGATGAACGTATTTTACATTTGGGAAGGGCATGAATCATTGGGTGTTGCAGTGACTCTGGCAATCTTGTAAGGATGACCCCATGATTCTTGTCTCTGGGTGTGCCCTTTAAGAGCTCCCTCTTTCTAAGTATGGACAGGACCTGTGACTTCTAATCCATACAGTCCTGCAAAGGTAATGGACACAAGTTGCTATGTAGGTGGGATGCAGGTACACAACATGGCTAACTGTCTTGCTGGAGTCTCTCTTGCAGACAGTGGTAAGGCACACAGGTACTGGGAGGAGGCCTACCACCTGAGGAAATGCAGGCAGCCTCTAGAACCCAAATGCAGGCTACACTGTGGAAAAACTCAAAGCCCAGGCCTTCAGTTCTCCAGCTGTGAGGGAATGAGTTCTGCCAACAAGTGAGCGAGCCTGGAAGGGGACTTGTCCCCAGTCCAGCCTCCAAGTGAGAACCCAGCCCTGCTGGACACCTTGAGTGTGCCTTGTACAGAACCCAACTAAGCCATGCCTATGCTCCCGGCTCACAGAAGCAGCGAGATAAGAAGTGTGTGGGGGTTTAAGCTGCTTGGTCTGTGGCACTATTTTTATGCACCAGTACTAATCTACCATAGCAAGTGAGAGGGAGAGAGAGATAAATGCAAAACAAGACAAGAAAGCACAGCCAACAGTTCTGAAAAGACGGTCCCCAGAGGGAGACTGAATGCAGGGCTGCCGACCACCAGGGCCAGCTCCCTGATTCTGGGGAGGACGAGAAACAGTTCAGGGTGGGTGGACTCGAACCACTGAACACAGCCCCCAGCAGCACAAGGAGAAGGGGTGCTGAGGAGGACACATGGGGGCTGGAGGACTCTGCCCTGTCTGGGGTGCTGTCAAGACCTGGTCCAGCAGGAACCTCCATAGCTGCTGAAATCCAGAGCTTCCTGCCAACCTGCTTGGGCAGCTGCCAGGCTTCCCAGCAGGAAGACGTGCCATCTGACGACACTTCTGAGGCTCTGCAGGGGCCACTCAGACCGTGGCTCGTGGTTGTCCCTTTAGAAATGGAAAGTAATGAGCTTAGCTCAACGTCTGCTAGTTTACAGGGCGGCCCAGAGAAATTTTCACGATGAATCACACATTGTCTCTTTCTTTTGAGATTCTGGTTCTTAATCTCGCAGAAATAAGTGGAAACTAGACATCAAGGAAAGCAACTTCTCAGTGGTCATCAGTCCACTGCTTCTGTCAATAAAACGTCATCACAGAGCCCCTTGGTCCGGCTCCAGAATGTTTTCGGCACTGTTAGGCTGGGTTTCTGGGCATCTTTTCTCCTGACCCTGCTCCTGGGCATTTGGTCTCACCAGGGAAGTGGGTCCTCAGACAAACCGACAGCAGAAACACAATTACCCACAGCACTCACTCCTTTGTCTTTCTTCTTAGCACTCGCAGTAGTTCTGTCTTGTTTGAATAACGGTGTGAATGATGCTGAACTCGGGTTATTTGCCAGATGCACGTCGTAGGAGTAAGTGCCTGAGGTAATGCGGTCGCCTGGAGTGCGACAGACACTGAGATTTCTCAGGTAATTAAGAAGAAAACCACACACACACACACACACACACACACACACAATCTTGATGAATACAAGGGTCTCTCTTCTGAACATAGCATTCATGATTAGAACTTTCATTAACTGCTCTAATGGCAGCTAAGGCGAAGCATTTATGAATAAGTAACAGAGGCTAAAACAGCCTCTTCTCCCTCTCCCACTCACCCTGCTTGTGCTCTCTCTCTGTCAAATAAATAAAATCTTACAATAAATAAAGTCATTTGCAAAAACAGAGAAATTTCGAGAGTTGACTACAGCCGAGTAAGAGAGGGCTCCATGGGCACGAGCTCCTGCCAGGGCACTGCTGTGTCCCTCACATGCTTTTCCTTTTACTACACATTTAAATGTCCAGTGTTTGTTGGAATTTCCAGATTAAATCAGGAAGCGAGAAAAATAAATAGATTTTATGGACGTAAAGAAATGCAGAGACCATGCCAAAGGCTATGTAACTGAACAACATAAAAATAGATTACAATGACTTATTGATTTCTTAGATACCCACACCCTGTTCTCAGTCAGAGAATGCTTTTCTCCCTCAATTATGCATGTGGAATGCATGTAAAATACAATTTGGACCTTGCCATCTTCTGCAAAGTATTTTCAAAGTAAATTGGTAGGTTTGGTTTCTCTACTCAATATGGGTTAAAATACATGTGGGCCTTTAAATAATGGAACATACCCAGATACTTCCTTCTTGCCAATATTGCTTCTAATTTCTCCCACTGTCACTGAACATCAGGATGTAGTTGGTCACCCGGTGGGAGCTCCCCCTCCCCCGCCAACTGCTCCCTGAGTGGCCACAGCTGGGACCTCCATTCTCTCTTTAAAATCAATCTGTAGCCACTGGTATTTATTTGACCTAAGTGGGGATCAGCCACTGGCATCTTTTTATAGAAACAATAAAAGGAGGAAAATAGAAACAAAAAGAAGAAATTGTTAAGATCTTTGTTAATATTATAAAGACACCCATGAAGCTGTGTATATACCAATGATTAAGAAAATAATAGTTCTCCCAGTCATAACATACAACTTCTCATCATTACAGAAAAAAAAAGGATAGAACCATGAACTGAATGGGACTTAGATTAGTTGCTGGACATTCTAGGGTGCAGACACCCCTGAATCTGTGAGGTGGTTAATATGGGGAGAGGCCCCAGACATCCTGCGCTCTGGTCCCCTCACAGAAGTGGTCAGCCTCCTGGGTCCTGCGTAGGGTTTGCAAGGAGTCCTGCCATCTGAGCCCTTTGCCTTTTGCTCTGCCTAAGGAAACAAACTCACATTGAAGACATTCTCAGAAATAGTTCAGCACATTGAAGAGGATCCAAGAGAAAATGTTGGAAGCTGATCCAAACGAAGTTGCGTAGTAATTCTCCACAGCCCAGAGAAGAGGGTCACTCGCTATTGCCAGTCACGTGATGGGAAGAAGGCAGGCGGAGCTCAAAATACTCTTGCAAGTATTTTACAAAGACATAAGACACTAATTGTCAATGTTTCTTGGTGTCTTAAATTAGAGCGTAGTAAATAAATACGGCCTTCATCTGGCGTAACTGGGTAGATGCCCAGCGTAACTTCACAACCAAAGGCGCGTAACAGCCTGTGGAGAACTTCAGCTTCGAGCTCTCATAGCCAAGTCTCATCATGCCGTTGTGGTGGTTTCATCCAGAAACAAGTCTGTATGTGTGACTAAGAGCCCTGGGGAGCTCGGGAGCTCGTACCCACATGCTTTCCCTTCCTGCCTCTTGCTGCCTCCTGTTCTTTTCCTTTAAATAAAAACCTTCCATGAATACAACCCATGGAGTCCTCTCAGACACACCAAGTTGAGAAATCTTTGCATTTACCAAATACAGATGCCTCATGGGAAGAGATGTGGTTATGACTCCGAGATTTAGAGTGTAACTGGAGACAGCATTCCTAAAGTGAATTTCTCTAAATATAAGTATGCATATTTCTGGTGCCATATATTTAATAACATGAAAGCAATAAAAAGGGAAAGAGAGAACACTCTCATCTCTCCATGAAAATATTTCTTAGAGGAACGTGGCTCCCTATATCTGTTGAACTGGGAGACAGCACTGTTTTCTGACTTCAGCATTTTTCTCTTGAAGACTATTTTGTGCTTGGAAAATATATGATTGGGACGGCTCCAATTATGTAATCTTAGAGTACATCCTTAAGTATCTTAAAATGTGTTGAAATCTATTAAAACCAGTAAGAATTTGTGGAGCACTGATTATTAAGGAATGAGTCCTAGGACCTCAAGTAGGCTGGCACGGGAGATCCTTTGTTTTTGTTTTTAAATATTTTGTTTATTTATTTGACAGACAGAGATCACATGTAGTCAGAGAGACAGCGAGAGATAGAGAGAGGGGAAGCAGGCTCCCTGCCAAGCAGAGAGCCCGATGTGGGGCTCAATCCCAGGACCCTGAGATCATGACCTGAGCCAAAAGCAGAGGCTTTAACCCACTGACTCACCCAGGCACCCCGATCCTTTGTATTTAATGCATGCACCAGAGATCCGAATGTAGATAAAATGCTTACATTTTAGGGACTCAGAAGGGACTCTGGGAAGAAAGAGGACATGGATGGGAGCCTGAAATCCAGCCTTCGTTCGATGTCGTAGCAGAGAAGTAGGACTGGGGACCATCTCAGCCTGTATAACCTTGGACACGTCGGTGAGTCTCTCTGTGCTGCAGGGCCTCGCTCAGAACATGCACGGCTTTGACATCTCTAAAGTCTATTTCTACTCCATAAATCTGACATATCACTGAATCACTGCATTACCTTGTTCAGCAAAACTCTCCTGGTCTTCACTGAATCTTTCCAATTCTTAGGCGTGGTCTTTCTCTCTCATCAGAGATCTACTACAGCACATCAGTTGGTAAAGGTTTTAAGAAAAGCTGGCAGTGAGTGTCTTTGTGAACAGTCCTTGCTTCTACTACTAGATCTATTAGCGAACTTATGATTAAATCCATTCAATTTAACAAATACCATTTACCAAGAAACACAGTTTCAAACACTCAAATGTATCATATGGAAGTGTGGAATGGTTTCAGTTCAGTATTTCTAAACAGATTTCCATTAAATGTGTTTTGTTAAATTGTCAGTCTTTCAGGAAAAGTCTTTGTTTGTGATACGATTTTGCAAATGAGGTAAAGGGCTGATTCCAAGTTTGAAGTTGTCTTTTGAAAACCTCAGCCTCCAATAATAAATTTAGCAATACTTATCTAACATTTTATATTCTGAAAGGTTCATTGATAAAATAACTCAATAAATTGGTTATCTGCTCTTCCATTGTTGTTCATGTGCATTTAGTTTAAATAGGAAATTAGTGAACTTCCTGGTGGAAGAATGGGCCCCGCTGCTTTATTATTATTTTTTATAGATTTATTTATGTATTTTAGAGAGAGGGAGAGAGCGTCTTAAGCGGACTCCTTGCTGAACACAGAGCCTGACATGGGACTCGAACTCATGAACCTGAGATCATGACTTGAGTGGGAGCAAAGAGCTGGACGTTTACCCGACTGCACCACCCAGGCGCCCCTCCCCCATTGCTTTACTCTTTATTGTGTGTTTGGCTGTGAAGCCTTGGCATCCTTTCTAAGAAAGGATATGTAGAGCCGTGCTTGAATTCACAAAACCAGTAAGAGCCACGATCAGCTCCCCAGAAAATAATCACCGAGGATGATATACAACCTGCGGCCTATGGCGATCACACTTTTTTCAAAATCTTAGGAATCCTTTCCATCCAAAAACCAAGTTGAATTGAAACATATCAAAAATTACCTTTGTTTTACTTCATAAAATGGAAGATTCTTTCAAAGAGACAACACAGAGGATTCAACAGGAGAATACATAAGTACTTTTTAATAACTAAACACTTGAAAATTGTTTAATGAGCAGATGTAATTTCATCGCAAGCATTCAGGGTCACTTAAATTATACTCGAAGTCTTCCAAATCAATAGCCCTGAATTAAATAGGAGAAACTATGCAAAATTCATCAATACTTTATTGGGTGTTCTGAAATTCTCTGAAGCTGTAATTGTATTTTGTTTGATTTGTCATAGAGGTGATGGTAGGCATTGCTCCTGTGCCCCAACCCCTGTGAAGGCGCTGTAGAGTTGGCCCCATTCGTAGCTGCAGGGTTCGTTTCACAGACGCTTGAGTGGCCATCGTGGCCCAGTCCTGGTGAGCTGACCGTGAGCAGGTTCATGTTAAAGAAGTCTGGCCAGAGGAGCGACCAGGAGTTGTTTAATGGGTGTGTGAAATGGTGCCCTTTCCCCCATGTCTGGTCTACCGTGTGGCTGCCGGCTTGGCACTGCTCTGCCCGTTTTACCATAAGGGACCATGAGGGACCACAGGGGACCATGAAGACAATGTCAGAACAAGCAGGGGAAGTTCTGAGGGATGGAGTTGGAGCCTGTTCAGGCTCTGAAATTGGCGAAGTCCGCAACGGCAGACTTGCACAACTTTATAGGTTCTCTTCCTGGTTTAGCCATTTTTGCACATTATGAATTTGATGGCTGAATCAAATATCAACCCACGTTTAGAATATTATAAGTTTTTTTTATAACAAAGTAACTTTTTGAAAAAGTTTTATTTAAATCACCTCTACACTCAACATGGGACTTGAGCTCACAACCCCAAGATCAAGAGTCACATTTCTTCCTTCTAAGCCAGCCAGGGGCCCCTAGAATATTGTCCCTATTTGGGCAGATGGACTGTTCATTTAGTTAGAGCTGTTCACTTAAACCATTTTAAGCAACCAGCTTTTCTAAGCTTTTTATGCAGACTTGGGAATGGTCAGAAATGTGTGTAAAGAAGTAATGCTTTCTATTATTCTCCAATATGAATCTGACTTCCATTTAAAAAAAAAAAAAGACACCTTATTTAACAGCTCTCAATGCCTTTTGCACTCATACCATTGACTGTCGGGTAAATGCTGAAAAAAGACACCCTAAAGAAATGTTGATGTGTAGAGTCATCTTCAGTTTAATGTCGTAGTATAGACACGTCAAATCCATTACAACAAACACTTCCACTTTTTTCATCTTTCTATTTCTCGTATTCAACACAGTTCATACTGTAGGTGCGAAATAAACGCTGATACATGAAAGACAAAGTGCCACATGCTGGACGGCCCTGTTTTGTAGAGCGGCAGTGCAGCAGGTGGGTCAGCACGTGCATGCTAAGGCCAGTCGGACCTGAATTCGAGTCTGGCTGTGCCCGTTCCTAGCTGAGTGTTGGAGAGTGTTAGATGCTCCTTGTCTCCGTGAGGAGCAGAATTGCGGGCCCTGCCTTACAAAGTTCTCCTGACCCATTCCGTATTGATTTTCTGTATTTTCTGTAGAGAAGGTTTTGGGGCTCAAGAGCAACATGGCAAAATCTTTCCTCAACTCTACCTATTAGAGATCACATCTGTCAGTAAAAATGTGTCTAAAAACAAAGGCCAAATAAAAATAATTAAAAATCTCTAAGTATCAGGAGTTCTATCACCGTATATCTAAAAATCTATCAGAAGAATTGGCATTTCACGGTTACTCAGTTTTCTTTATATTTAAGCCAAGTGGAAAAATGAGATGAAATGAGTTATGTTATTTACTAAAGATTGTAGTAAAGTTGGAAAATATTAAAGCAATTAATCCACTTTCAGGATAAGATTAACCTGTTTCCTAAATTTATGAATCTTATGCAATGCAAATTACATATAATCTGTTATACGACCAAACTCCAATAAGTGCCCCAGAAGGTTGCTGATCCCGCATTTAATTCTGGCTGAGCTGTTACCAGGAAGATCTCTCACATCATAAAATCGGTTTTACAGTTTACAGATTCAGTACTTGCCACGTACCAGGTTGCATCTGGTAGAGAAAATAGATTACGGTCGGTGCATTTATATTTTCTTTAATTTATTTGTTCCTCCTCTGATAGTTTAAAGACACATTTGCTGAACACACTACAAAAATCATTTCACGTTTCCTGACTGACCCGTCTTGTGTGATGCAGTCCCGGGCGGGGTATCCATGTGCCGTCTTCCCACGAGCGTGACCTGCCTGCCGGCAGTGACCCCTGATAATTATTGGTGTGTGGGAGTCACCTCTTCCCCTCCTGGCATATCTACTAAGGTGTTATTCCTCCTTTTTTCAATAAGATACACAGCGAATTTTTAGTAGGTTATAGAAAAGTAGATTTTTTTTTTCTTTCTAACAGGCTGATGTTCTGATCTTTCCAACCGATCTCATCCTCGTATAATTTTCCACTCGTCTTCGTAGTCAGGTGTGACTATGAACAGACAGCTCCGTTGTCATTCTGAACCACAGATCTGATCACACCGCGCTCAGAAACCTCCGGAGACTCTCCTGTCCATCCTCCTCCCGACAAGGCCAGGCATACTTAGCAACGAGGTCCGTGTCTTGCCACAAATCCCTCCGTCCTCTTGTCCTTCCCTGAGCCCCAACACTCCGTCCCTTACCAAGGTCCACCCTCCACCGTTACTCCTCTAAGATCAAAGTCCTCCTGGTCTTGGGAAAATTGAGGCCTCTTTCCCATCAGCTTCTCTACTCACCTGCTTTCTAGATGTCGTTCTTCCTCACTCTCAGCTCACCCTTTGGTGTCTTTTTGCTTTATTTTGCAACCAGGAAATCCAGGACCCTCACTCCCTCAGACCAGCAGTTCTGCAGCCCTGTGGAGGCCCCTCCATTTCCCAAGGCACCACGGACCGAAGGATGAGTGACTGTAACATACGTTGTGGTCAGAATGGGGATGGCTATCTAAGGGGACTTGTGATGTGGTGAGCAAAGCTTGGAACTGGGTACAAACATGACCGTCTCAAGATTCCCTGTAAGGAAGCATGATCAGGACCTTCCCACGGTGCTCCCTTCGCCAGCCTGGCTCTGCTTCCTGGACAGTCACTGGCCTCCTGACCCTGGGAGTCAAATTCAGAAGCTCTTCTCTTCACTCATCTTTAGGAAAAACCAAATCTCTCTATACAGCCATTACTCTGAGCCTAGAATATACATCTTGGTCCAACCACAATTGTCCACCTAACATATCAGTTCTCCAACGATGTCTTCCTGCAGGCTGAGCTTTTTACTCTAAACCTGTCCCAGAACTGGGCCCTTGCAGGCAACCTACGTCTGGACTGCCCAGGCCTACTAGGTAAGTCCTAGGAGGGATTTGTCAGTCTGTCTTGGGTCCCCTTTAGTTCCTTCTTATAGAGGACGTGCCCCTCCATTCTTCCTGCAATGTGCTGATTTCCTGTGGATTCCTCTGGACACAATACCTGTGTGCACACACACACACACATACTGCACACACTTGCACACACAGACATGTACACAACACAAACCCATACACGCACATTACACATAAGTATGTGTAAACACGCACAGCACACATATACACACATGCACACAGACATGGGCATTGCACACATTCATTCTTCCAGGAAAAAGCTACTGAACCCGATGTGAATACAGTAATGAGCAAAATATGGTCATCACCCCAGTGGAGCTTATGGCCAAGTGAAGGAGATAGCAAAGCGCTGCAAGATGAAATCTCTCTTTGTACTCGGTGACAGCTGTAATGAAGGCCGAGTGCTCAGACGGTGCCCCACGGAGGGACGTGCCAGGGCTCGGGGCTGAGAGCAGCTGCAGACCTGGAGGGAAGGGCACTTCAGGGAGAGGGAACAGCACATGCAAAGACCCAGGGAGACGAGGAAGCACATATTTCGTTTTTAGAATTATTTTTGAAAGAATCACCAAGAGACAAATCAAGACTCCATTCCCTACAAAAAAAGTAAGTATATATACCTGGGAAGTTGAGTCGAGAAAAAATCCCATTCATATATAAAACCCCCCTTTTTTTTTAATCGTAACATGATGAGATTTGAAAAACTGCACACCATTTTTTTTTTTTTCTGTTTGAAAAACTCACTCGATGTTTAAGTGCCGGCAAGTACCGGAGTTCTCACTCTGCTGTCCCTTCGATCACGGGAACTTCGGTGGCACTCGGCTCTCTGGCAGACACAGAACAGACGGATGGCATGCTTCCACTTCGACCTTCTCAAATCCCGAGAAAGAGCACATCCTAAAATACACGTGCTGATGGCCGACGGACGAAATGTCGCTCGCAGACGTGGTTCAGTGAACAACCTTTAGAAACAAGTAAATGAAAAGTGCAATTGCTCTAAGTTTTATGGCTTCCAAAGGCTCTTTTTTTATCCCATATGATTCTGAATGGATCCGACAGAAAAATGCTAGACATTTACAGTACTGTTTTTTTTCCTCTTAGAGCAAATAAGATGATGGTGTTATTTTTAAACTATGGATTGAGTAATTCTAAAAAAGAAATATAGAAGTGACACATGTTCAAGGAACATAATCCAAAGAAGAGGGACTTCGTGGGCTGGAAGCAGAGATGTGATCTGGAAGGCAATGGGGGTTAGTAGTCTCAGAGCTTGTCAGTCAACTAGATATGGCTCTTCTGGGAGAAGACAGAGGTTTTCTCTGATTTTCCCCAAACCCAAATTCAGTTCCTGGTTAAGAGAACTAGACTCGGCCCCTGGTTATGTCTTTGTAGCTACAGCTATGGCCATGATTCAGTAACCCACGGATGACTGTGCCCTTCAGGCCATCCCTTGGAACACCAGGTCCTCTTTTTTCTGGGGAGCTTCCCCTCATGACCAGCCTGTGAACATGCTCCATAGCCCCAGGCTGGAGGAGACTCCCTGCCCCTTGCCTCCTGTCCTCATGGTAGTCGTGCTGGGTCTGTCCCTGATGCTGACCCTGACCTTCAGCTTCCTTTGTTCTGCCCAGGTCCTCAATCCTTGTAGCTTCATCTTCCAGATGCCAATCCTCACTTCCTGTGTGGACCACCTTGACCTTCTGCCCTTCTTCTGAGTCTTCAAGGCTCACTGCCTATGTTCTCAGGTCTTCTGTTGTCTAGGACTGTTCATTCCAGGCTTCATATCACCCATTCAGACCTGACCTCTTGTCCATTTGCTTGGGTTCTAAGGGCATCCAGGAACCTGACCATCTTCTACATGGTACTTCTCCCTCTTTCTGTAAGATTCCTTTCAGAAATGGCTGAGACGTTTGTTGTTGCTTCCTTGGGTCTCCCAGAGCTCCTAGGTCCAATCCACTTTGGCAATGGACATATTGGGCAGATCCATCCCACTGATGAGCAGTCCAGCACTGGCTCCATTTCTCAGCAGAGCTGCCGCTGACTCATTAAAACACACACCTGTCTGTTCTCTTATGCGGTGAGCCCGGCACAGACACAGGGTCTCAGTAACACACCGCACTGCCCATGACTAAGCGATGCCTTCTAGGGTGTTAAGCCTGATCCCTCATCAAGCGCTTTCCTTCTGAGATGTGGCGAGTCAGAGGTCAGTGAGGAGGTTCTGAGCTGAGGCCAGGAAGCAAAGCCGGAGGCTGGGTTCCCCAGCTTGCAGACATAGGTGATGGGAATCTCGGAGAACAAGGACTTTCAGAGGAGTTGGTTGAGAAGCAGGGACCTGTTCGAGGATCCAGCAGGATCTTACTACCTACATAATATGGAACCCCAGGGTGTTAGTCGTCAGGGCGCCACAGTGGCGACAACCACCCCCCGCTTCATGGCATGAGGAACCCGTGGCCTGTGTAGGAACCTCCTTTGTTTCACTTTGTTATTTTTCCTTACCACCCCCAAGTCCCACTATAGTCACTTCAGTGTTAATTACTCGTCAAGTGTAGATGCTCCCAGCACTTCTTGCACACATGACATAATTCCCTACATCATACCCACAGCTGTGTGTGCTTTAGTGTGCAAAATAGCATTGCGTTTTGCTATGAATTTTATTCTGTTTCATACTTTTTATTAATGTGATGGTTTTTGAACTTATTTCCATTACTTCAGCTGTTCTAACTCCTTTCTGAGGTCACAGGGCGTTCGTGGATTGTTTTACAGTTCAAGCTCTCTAATAGCAAATGCTTCGACCCTTTTCCATCACTAAGGATGCTGTGATGAACACGACGGACCTGCTGAAGAACTTTTAATATGAGGAAGACGTACTTTTGGCCGAGTTAGCCATAAAGTCTAGTGCAACCAATCTACTCACGTGACTCTGCTCTATTGAATTTCAGGAGCAGAACGGAGCAGTTCTGACAGCGCGTTTGGCGTCTTGCGCACAGGGAAATGGCAGGGTTAACCTGACTTGGTTAACACACACAGTGCCCTAATCCACAGCCTCCGAAGTCGCTGCTGGGACGCCGTTGTCCACAGGCATCACAAAGTGCTCAGTAATGCTCTAGTGAACCCAAAATGTCAACGTCTTTTCTAGCTGACTTGACAGTACAGAAGAACATACGCAATTAGACTTCAGAAATCTGGAGCATACGTACATTTGGTTTGAACCTTGGAGGACACTTAGTTCGCAGACTTTAGTTAGAGAACATGCTTGTTTGGGGGGAAAGACAGGTATTTACTTCTTGATGAATCATTAATGTCTAAGAACTTCACGTTTCCAATTTAGGGATTCTAAGAATACGGAGTCCTAAATGCAATGGGTGATCATCAGGACCTCTGGGCTTTAGAAAGTGGAGTATCCTCAGGACACAGGAGTAGCTCGGGTCCTCCAGAGTCACCTGCAGGGACTGACATGGCCTCTGGGGGGTCCTCACATGGACAGACTCCTATGAACCATGGGCCAGTGCTTTCCTTTCTCTACTGGAACAAGATATGCTTAGGCCTATGTCACTCCTGAGCTTGACGTTGGCAGCCCAGAGACTGGCTCCACTCCCTGTTCTTTTTGTTCTTGTTCTTCACAATGAATTTTCTATCTGTATTTAAAAATGAAATTTTTAATAGAAGTTCAAATTACCAACTTCCATAATCTGGCTATTGTGGATAATGCTGCTATTAACATTGGCGTGCATGTATTTCTTTCAATCAGTATTTGTGTCTTCTTTGGGTAAATGCCTAGTAGTGCAGTTGCTGGGACGTGGGGTGGTTCTCTATCTAACCCTTTGAGGAGCCCCCAGACTGCTCTGCACGAGTTTGCCTTCCCACCAGCAGTGCAAGAAGGTTCCTCTTTCTCCACGTTCTCACCAACACCTGTTGTTTCTTGTGTTAATTTCAGCCCTTCTGACAGGTGTGAGGGGACACCTCACTGTGGTTTTGATCTGTGTTTCCCTGACGGTGAGGGATCCTGGGCGTCTTTCATGTGTCTGCTGGCCATCTGTGTGTGTTCTTTGGAAGGATACCTATTCATGCCTTCTGCCCATGTCTAATTGGACTATTCACTTCATCAAAATCAAAAGCTTCTGCACAGCAAAGGAAACAGTCAAGAAAACAAAGAGGCAACCCACAGAATGGGAGAAGATATTTGCAAATGACAGTACAGACAAAAGGTTGATATCCAGGATCTGTAAAGAACTCCTCAAACTCAACACACACAAAACAGACAATCATATAAAAAAATGGGCAGAAGATATGAACAGCCACTTCTCCAATGAAGACATACAAATGGCTATCAGACACATGAAAAATTGTTCATCATCACTAGCCATCAGGGAGATTCAGATTAAAACCACATCGAGATACCACCTTGCACCAGTTAGAATGGCCAAAATTAGCAAGACAGGAAACAACATGTGTTGGAGGGAATGTGGAGAAAGGGGAACCCTCTTTACACTGTTGGTGGGAATGCAAGTTGGTGCAGCCACTTTGGAGAACAGTGTGGAGATTCCTCAAGAAATTAAAAATAGAGCTTCCCTATGACCCTGCCATTGCACTACTGGGTATTGACCCCAAAGATAGAGATGGAGTGAAAAGAAGGGCCATCTGTACCCCAATGTTTATAGCAGCAATGGCCACGGTCGCCAAACTGTGGAAAGAACCAAGATGCCCTTCAACGGACGAATGGATAAGGAAGATGTGGTCCATATACACTATGGAGTATGATGCCTCCATCAGAAAGGATGAATACCCAACTTTTGTAGCACCATGGACGGGACTGGAAGAGATTATGCTGAGTGAAATAAGTCAAGCAGAGAGAGTCAATTATCATATGGTTTCACTTATTTGTGGAGCATAACTAATAGCACGGAGGACAAGGGGAGATGGAGAGGAGAAGGGAGTTGGGGGAAATTGGAAGGGGAGGTGAACCATGAGAGACTATGGATTCTGAAAAACAATCTTTGGGGTTTGATGCAGCAGGAGGTGGGAGGTTGGGGGAACCAGGTGGTGGGTATTGGAGAGGGCATGGATTGCATGGAGCACTGGGTGTGGTGCAAAAACAAGGAATACTGTTATGCTGAAAAAAAAAAAACAATTCTTAGAGAATGAGATAAAATCAGGTACAATAATGTTCACATTGATCCTGATTTTGGGGGCACGGGAGGGAAACAGCTATTTCAAAACTTCTTCAATTTCTATGCATTCTCTTTTTCATTTAAGAGGTAAAACTGTAAAAGAGTTGTGAACCAGAAGCAGGAGGAGTCAACTTCAAACTCCTTTGGTAAAGATGTTTTAGTTAAAGAAATTTACAAAATCATGGAATTTTAAACCTCAAATTCACCCTAAAGAATATTCCATCATAAAATGCAATGTCCTGGAATATATTTTAATTAGCTGTGCATGTTTTCGTGCACATGCATGCACATGCACGCACACACATACACACACACACACACATTCTGACTTCATTTCGTCTGTGCAAGCACCAGGCAAGACTCTGCCAGCCATTTCCAAGTCCTGACATAGGTGTGGAAATTGGCTTTTTCTATCATTTTGAAGATGTATCTTGGGGCACCTGGGTGGCTCAGTGGGTTAAGCCTCTGCCGTCGGCTCAGGTCATGATCTCAGTGTCCTGGGATTGAGCCCTATATTGGGCTCTCTGCTCAGCAGGGAGCCTGCTTCCCCCCCCTCTCTCTCTGCCTACCTCTCTGCCTACTTCTGATCTCTCTCTCTCTGTCAAATAAATAAATAAAATCTTTAAAAACAAAAGATGTATCTTGGCTATCAAAGAACTAACCATTATTTATTTTAACTTGCCTGAAACTTAAAATCATTTGACTTTGCAAACTGAATGTGTTCTGATTCCCTTCTTAGTCAAATGAGGAAAGTCAGCCAGTGTGTTTGAGGCTGACCTAAGACGACACAGGTAAAAACCAAACTCCAGTCTTCAGGCTTAATTTTCCTTGCTCTTCCTCCTGAATTTTATTACCCTTAACTTGTCATTTCCGACCTCTAACGTGTTGTGATAATACCCTCCTTTGGAGTGTGCTTCCACCGAACACTTTTTGGAACTGTGAAAAAGTAATTACTGATCGTGATGGTTTGCTCATTAATATCACATTTTTGTTAATACCTGATGTTGTTGAAGCCACTCTTAGGCAGCGTCGAGCGTCTCGCCACTCAAGAAAAATAGCCAGCAATCCACACAATTCCTTTCAGAAAACTCATTTCCTAAGAAGTGTGATGACTGTATTTCCCACTGTCCATATTCTTTTATGTGTTCTAGCTTATGCTTAAGAATTTAGAAAACACATACATAAACAAAACAAAACAAACCACACACACAAACACACACACACACACATATACATATATATAAAATATAAATATGAGAAAACTCTCTGAGGTAAAAATCTGCTTTAGCTAGTAACCTCGGATTGGACAATTCTGCTAATAGTTTGTTACATGACTCTGTGGCAATCAAAGGAGACAGTAAGATACCCGAGCTCTTCACGCTGTGCTGGATCCCCACACTTCCCCAATTTAACAAGGATCCTCCATGCTGACAGGACAACCCATTCTGCTGGCATGAGCCTTGCCTCCCTCCTTGACTCATGGGTCCTAACGACAAATGCCCCTTGAACTCGCAACCTGACTTGCCCCGTTGCCTTCCAACAGCCCACCTGAATGAGAGTCAGACGTGTAAGATACAATGTAACTAAACAATGAGATCCGTTAAATACTGAATTTGGAATATGAATAAAAAGATATTCGAATGTGAAACTGAACAGAGGTTTATCTAGATAAAGAACTGATGACCTGGCTTTGGTCCACATTTCTCCTTATTGGAAGGAAGACAGATGGTGATTTATGAAGTAATATTTGATGTGCCAAGCAACTTACAAATCATGTTCTATTTAATCTTCACATTAAAGTGTGAGGGAAGCATTGCTCAGTCTGTGAAGCAGATGAAGGCTTAGAGGATCGAGAAGTTGTAACAATTTATTGAGATCATATAATTTGTAAGATACAGAATTACACTTTAAGAGATAGCTGATCATGTCATTTCTATAATAGCAAATTATTATCGTAGAGTTCTTCAAACTTAAAGAAATACATAGAAATTCAGTTGAGATCATCCCACAGTAATTTATTGAGGACAGATGATAATACAGATCTTTTGAGAATTGAAAAGATTATTAAAGGAAAGAAAATTGGTAAACTGCATTTTTTTTCCTGAAACAAAATGCTTTTCTTGTCCCCAGAGCTAGGCATAGGTTTCAAAAGCAAGTGTATTGTCTGTCTCTGCTTCTCGTAGAAGCATGAAAGCCTTCCAAAATTTAAGGCAAAATACCAGAAAACCTGATATTACAAGATGCCTTGGCTCCAAAGTTTTGTTACTGACATTTTGATGCAATTCATGTGTTGACCTTGCTGCTTCCATATTTAAGACAAGCATACAAAACTTCAATCAAAATTATCTCAAAATTGAGTCTCATTAAAATATTCACCTAATTAATACTGTCTTCCTTGATGTTATAGATAAAATCTTTTCCAATTTCTAAACTTGTTTTCACTAAATGTATTTTCAGTGGTTCCAATTCCTTAATTAATACTTCAGAAAAAAACTTGATTTACTGATCAAAGTTTACTAAGTCTATCTTATCTCAATGTGTACTTTGTTTTGCACACAGTTGTTAACTAAATGCAACTGTCCAAGATCTTAAACATTACAGCTTTGTCAAAAATAGTTTTGTTATCTGTCCATATTTTACCAAATTAAACTTCTTACCATGTCAAGTTTTACTTGCTGTCAATATTTTTGTGCACATTCTTTTTACCAAGTGTATTTTTTGATATTTTATTATTGCTGTTTTCAGTATTTCCAAGCTATATGATTCTTCAAAAATATTTTTACTTATAAGTTTTATAATTTTACTTATAAGCTTGGGGGTTTGTTGATTACTTAAATCATAATATTTACTAAGAAATGGATAAAAGTTTTGGATGTAATTATCATCATGTTTTCATGATAGACATTTTGAACTTTCAAAAAATGATTATCATTTGGCTTAATAAGAGAAAAAAAACTCCTGGATTCACTCGAGAAAAAAAATTCTTACAGCTTTAGTAATTACAAAATAAGAATGCTAATTTCAAGAAATATTACAAACACCAGCGTCATTCAGTCTATTGTGAAAGACTAATCATTCAGTTAAATAAAATAATAGATACTAATTTCACTTGACCTTAGTAGAGATATAAATCCTATATATTATTTCTAAATCATGTATTTTTTATTATGGTCAAATATACATAACACATACCATTTTACCATCTTAACCTTTTTTTTTTTTTAAGTAGATGCCACACCCAGCATAGAGCCCAAGCTTACAGCCCTGAGACCAAGACCTTAACTGAGTTGAAGAGTTGGACACTTAACTGACTGAGACATCCAGGCATGGTTTTAACAATTTTAATTGTACAATTTAGAAACATTAACTTTTATAATGTTAATCACCACGACCCATTTCCAGAACTTTCTCTTCATTCAGGACACTCTACACCCATTAAGCAGCAACTTGCCATTTCCCCCTTCCCTCAGCCCCAGGTAACCTTTTTCCCTACTTTTTGTCTCTACGCACTTAGTTATTCTTGGTACATCCCATAAGCAGATTCATATAATATTTGTTCTTTTGTGTTTGGCTCATTACACTTAGGGTAGTATTTTTGAGGTTCACATACAGAGCGTGTGTCAAGATTTTATTCTTTTTTAAGACTGAATAATATTCCATTGTATGCAGACACCATATTTGTTCATGCATTCCTCAGTTGATGGACACTTGTGTTGTTTTCAGCTCTTGGCTACCTTGAATAGTAATACTGCTGTGAATGTTGGTGTGCGAGTATCTGTCTGAGTCATTGCTCTCCGTTTGGGGAGGGGATGGTGAATACCTAGAAGCGGAAATGCTAGATCCTATCATCCAGCGTTTTGAGGAACTAACAATTTCACACAGCAGCTGTGCCCTTTGAAAGTGCACATGGACTTCTGGTCCTCATGTCCTTACGAAGCTTGTTGTCTTCAGCGTTTTTGAGAATGGCCACCCCACTGAGTGTGAAGTGGCATCTCATTGGGCTTTGCCCTGCATTTCTCCAATAATGAGTAATTTGCACCTTTTTCATGTGCTTTTTGGCTATTTGTGTATCTTCACTGGTGAAAGGTCTGTTCAAGTCCTTGCCATTTTTTTTTTTAATTGGGGCTCTTTGTTTTTTTAATTCTTGAGTTGTAGTATTTGTATATTCTGGATATTAACCCCTTATCAAATATATAATTTGAAAATATTTTCTCCCATTCTATGCTATTTTTCCCACTCTTGCTAATGTCTTTGATACACAAAGTTTTTAAATTTGATGAAGTTGAGTTTATTTTCTCTTCTTGCCCATGCCTTTGGTGTCCTCCTCCATGAAGTACCAAATCCAATGTGGTATGACTTTTATAATGTTAGCCTTTACATGTAGGCCTCTGATACATTCCAAACTAATGTCTGTATATGGTATTAGGTCAGAACCCAAACTCATCCTTTACCATGTAGGTATCCAGTTTTCCCAGGACCATTTGCTCAAATGACTGTTTTCTCCCCCATTGAATGGTTTTGGCACCTTGCTAAAAATAATTTCACAATACATGTATGAGTTTATTTCTGGGCTCTCTAGTCCATTCATTTGTATCTCCATCTTTATTCCAATACCATGTTCCTGTGATTACTGTGGGTGTAGAATACATTTCGAAATCAGGAAATGGGAGTCCACCAGTTTTGTCCTTCTTTTCCAGGATGTTTTGGTTTCAGGTTTCCTTGATTTTCAGCAAAGTGATTTTTGCATTTGCTCATGTATTTACCTTCACCAGAGATCTTTATATCTTCCTATGGGTTCTACTTGGTGTCTAAAGTTGTTTTATTTCCATCTGAAGGATATACTATTTTTTGTGGCGAGGTCTGTGGTCGGGAGTTTTATCAGATTTTGTTTATCCAGAAGTGTCTAATTTCTTTAATTTTTCCCTCAAAAATGAAGGACAGTCTTGCTGGTTGTAGAATTCTCAGTTGACAGCATTCTTCTTTCGGCTCTCTGAGCATGCCATCCCACAGCCTTCAGACCTCCCAGGTTTCTGGTGTGAAATCGCCTGGCGATCTTCCTGAGGATCCCTTGCATGTGATTGCTCATTTCTCTCTTGCTGCTTTCAAGATCCTCTCTTTGCCTTTGTTTTTTGATAACTTCATTAGTGTGTTTCAGTGTGACTATCTTTGGGTTTACTGAACATGGAGTTTGTTGAACTTCTTAGGCTTACATAATTTATGTCTATAATCCAATTTGGAAAAATGTTTACATCATTTCTTCAAATGTTCTTTCTATCCCTTTCTCTCCCTTGTCTTTTCCTAGGACTCCCATAATTCTTATGCTGGCTTGCTTGGGACTGTCCCACACATCATTGATTCTCTGTTTATTTTTCCATTTTATTTTTCACCCTACTGAAAGTTTAAGGTGCTCTCAGATCCTTTCTGAGCATACATCTTTTCTGGGCATGCACATGGTTTTCTAATTTCTCCCCTTATATGTGGTTGCTTTGGAATATCCTAATTTCCATAAGAGTCACATCCCAGCTTCTCTGGGCCTTAGATGGTCTATTCTATATCTCCACTTGTAATGTCTTGCTCCAGGCATCTGTGAGCACATCTCTCCTAGCTTTTACAAATAGTTCCCATTACTTTTTCTGCTTGTGTTCCAAGTTATGCAAGATGGGAATGAATGCCTTATATCAGCCTTTTGGGAATTTTCAGATTACAGCAGATGTACACAATAACTTGGGGAAAAACTCTGTTCCTCTAATTTGAGGGGAAAACTGGGAACCAGGTTGCTACCAGCTTAAGACCAAGACTATTACCAGGTCAGGCAGAGGATGGGGTTAAGATGACTATTGCTTGGTTTCTATAAACTTTTACTGTTTTCAGAGCTCTTATGAATTGATTCATACAGCTTCTGGTGTGTGTGCGTGTGTGTGTGTGTGTGTGTGTGTGTGTGTGTGTGTTATATGTAGAAATCGGTCCTTGGGATTTTCTACTTTGCCATTTTGCTGATATCATTGCTATTTTTTTTTAAACCTAAGAAATGTTTACAGATGAAATATCTCTTTGAGTATTTTTTCTGCCCCATTTTAATTCCCTTCGATTTGGACTCTAATTGCACACATCCTGGGAACTTTGGGTAAGTCCCACGTGTCTCTCCTGTTCTTTTTCTATTCTTGGTTTCCTCTGTGTTATACTGTGGAATTTTCTATTGATCAGTTTAGTAATCTTATTCTATCCAATCTGTTCTTAAACCTATCCATTCTGTTCTTAATTTCACATACAGATTTTTCAGTTATAAGCTATGGCTTTTGCTTTTATATAATGTCTAATTCTCTGGTAAAAATTCTCATTCATTTTTATGTCTATCTTTCTCTTTTTTTCAGCATATTAATCACAATTATTACAAGATCTGCTAAGGTTATTTTCTGGATTATCTGTCAGACTTGTTTTTAGAGTTTTATTATCTTGTTTGTTTATTTCTTGTTGGTTTTAGCCATACTGTATTACCTCCTTGTATCTCTTGTAATTTTTAACTGAATGCAACATATTTCAGACAAAAGAGGGTCCAGATGGTATCTTACACCACTTGTCCATCTCCCCCATTAGACAAAAACAGTAAGTGGTTGGTAACTTCCATCTAATCACTAAATTTCTGTTTAGGTAGGATTTAGTTTCCCTCTCCTTCATCCCTCCTTTCCAGGTGGGGCCCTCAATAGCTTCTAACTAAAAGATTCATAGGTCTTCCAACAACATAGCCTTGAAGTGGATATTCTAGAATCAAAAAGTATAATATCTAAAATTAAAACACAGAAGGTGAGTTTAAGAGACCCACTTTTGTCCTCTAAAGATTTTCAGCTCAGCCTTTAGTCTATCAGCCAACAGCTTCAACATTTGACAAGTGGAATTCCATCTGATTTTAGATTAGATATAGAGAGAGCTAGAAAGAGCATCACTCCCATCCTTAAAATAAGAAAAAAGCTATAAAGCTGAAAGTTGACTAATTTCTATGAGACCATGAAAGAACCGAAGTCACAGCTACAGACTCAGGTGCCTGCAGGAAGAACAGCCCCAGAGCATTTGCTTCCCTGGGACAGAAGTGGCCAAATGTCATATAAACAAATAGAAATATCAAACAAGAAAAATTTTTAACAAGTTGTTGAAGCATGGACTTTACTGAGAGTGTGAAGCCCCTGGGGACCACTGCTCTAAAGGAGGGATTTCACCTTCTTGCAGGTTTTTCCTCTAGGAACCCCAGCTAATGACCACAGGGAAGACAGGGAGAATGCTAAGAAAGGTAATGGCTGAGGGAGAAGCAGCCTCAGCCAATGCTCCACCAAGACCCATCCCCCCTTATTTTCCCTAAAACACAAAGGCCTTAACCTACAGAAGAAAGATCAATTAAATCATAGTCTGGGTCCTAGGAAAAGGAAATGGAGACCACCACTGAGAATGTACCTTCCCCCATATCTTTCCAAGTGGATAAGAGCCCCAACCTGCAGAGGGCACAGTGGCAAATTCACAGGCTGGGGGTGCATAATGGAAACCCACTCAATGTGAAGAAGGGAAACATGAAACTCTATTTCTGGAAGAAGGGTAAGACCAATAGTGACATCCATATTCTTAAGACCAAGATTCAATCTTTTAAAAAAGAAAAAAAAATCCTTAAAAAAATGTGATTGCCTGTAACCGAGGTTTAATTAGAAAATCAGAGAATTTCACCATGACCCAAAATTTCTCCCCCAGCAGCACGCTAACTAGCCCAGAGTAAAAATATCAATGGATATAGCAGAAAGCACCACAGTATTGGTCTTTTGGGAAGTTCAAATTAAAAACACGATGAGATACCACAATGAGCACTGCTAAAACGAAAACAATAAATGTTTTACGTGAACCTTTATAATTGCCATTCACAGTTGACAAAGAATGTAAACAGCCAAGATGTCCTTGAGCAGATGAAAGGATACACACGCTGTACACCTGTATACTGAGCTGCTGCTCAGAAAAAATACACGGTGAGCTGCTGAGTCACAAAACAGCACGGCTGAATTCTACATGCATTTTGTTAAGTGTTAAAATCTCTCCTGATTGTTCTGTCCCCCAGCAGACGCTCTCTGGTAAAAGCCCAGAATACGCTCGAATAAAACACCGCTGTACTCCTCAGTATCAAATCATGACTCTCTCCGGAACGTCCTCAGATCTCCTTCCTCTCCTGGTCCTCCTCACCTTCCTCAGGCCGAGGGACTTGGGGAAGTGCCTGCTTCCTAAGGATTGTGAGGTTTGTGCACATTTTACTGCCTTTCAGGAGATTTTGGAATATGTCTTTTACTGTCTGGTGTAGCAATCAGCAAATGCTTTCTGGGGTCCCCTATCCTCTCCAATTTTATGATTCTAGCTCATGTGCCTACTAAAATTTCTGTTAGTTTTATTTTCCTTCTGCAGTCCAGCCTTTGCTGACAACAGGGAAATGACAACTGCTTGTTATTCGTTCTTTCCCAAAGTCTGCCATCCTTGAAGTTTTAGCTCATTCATTATTAATGTTTCCACCTGCATCTCATGCCTTCAAACATGTAACTTTTCATGGTTTATTCTACTTTTCCTAGTTGTGATTAGTGAAGGTCTGCCATGAGTAACTCTCTCACCCAGGAACATACATTTCTATCCTAATTATTTTCAAAAAAAGCTAAATTTTAAATCAAAACACAATCTGCATTTTGATTACAATATTAAGTTTCCACATTTTTCCAGTGATTTGTAGCTATGATTTCTTTGTACAGATTTATATTATTAGAGAGAGAGAGAAAGTGTGTGCACAAGCAGGAGGAGGGGCAGAGGGAGAGGGAGAGACAGAATCATTAAGCAGACTCCATGCTGAGCACAGAGGCCCAGGTAGGGCTGCATCCCAGGACACAGACTATGACCTGAGCCAAAATCAGGAGTCAGATGCTCTACCAACTGAACCACCCAGGTGTCCCTGTAGCTATGAATTTTTTTTAATAACTAAGAAAATTCTCCCTCATTGTCAAATATTTCTGAGGTTATGCTTAATTTTGACTGTTCCTTATTAAAATGGGTCTCTTATGCCTTATCTCCTTGGCCTCCCATGTTTCTCTCACATTTCAGAACTTCTGTCCTGGGCACAGGCCGAGGAGTGTTTGAGAGTGTCATAGCCAACTCCTCCTGATTGTGATTTCAACGCCATTGCCCTACCACACCCCTTGGGGTCTTTTCAGCCTGAACTTCTGGTTTTATAAGTAAATTATTATTACATTCTTATGACTTGTGAACCACAAAAGCATAGCTGCTAGCTGCTTTCATTTTCTTAGAAATACATAGAAATTTTAAAATGTGAAAAGAACTCCCAAATTTATTGAGTTTTCTGTTTATATTATTTTACTAGAGTAAGTTCAATGCACCACGGGTAACAGCTTGGAAAAGTTACGTATTCAGGGTTGCAAGTTACATGCATGCCCATGGCTATACATGAGAAAGCAGATTGCATAAAATGCATACTGAAATGTAAAGAAAATAATTTTTAAAAATTAATAATAACATTTTTGAAAAGTTGGTTATTCAGCACTAATGTGCCTTTGAATCATCAGTCCATTCATTCATACAATTATTCATTGAATGCTTTATTCAGAACCTCACTTGATACCGTACTGTTCAGAGGACCCAATTAATGGAGATTATAGTTGGTGGAAAAATTGATTAGCAGCCATTTATTAATTAATTTTGAAAATAGCATAGAGAGCTCTCTGGACTAGTTAAAGAATCCAAAATTGGGGAGCAGCAGGGTAACTCAGTCGGTTGTGTCTGACCCTTGATCTCAGCTCAGGGCTTGACCTCAGGGCGGTGAGTTCAAACCCCATCTTGGGCTCCACTGGGTGTGGAGTCTGCTTAAAAGGAAAAAAAAAAAAAAAGAATTAAAAATTGGACTATCTGAGTCAAGAAAAAAAAAGAGGATATCAAAAATGTAATATGAGCTGCTCACATCTCGAACTATTTCTATTAAATTCTAGCGAAAATAAGCCAAAAACAGTTGATCTACTTAATAGACATTGATTAGCAAACAACTGCTCGGTGAAAAGCAAATATAATAAATAACAAGAAGGGGATCAATAATGCCAATATCTTCTCTACACTCACATATTTTTCTTGCTATGAAGTACAGAAAAAATGTCTGATTTACTGCAAGAAAGACTGTAAACCTTGAGCGAAGGAGCGCACGACATCTCTCTTGCTCCTCGCTTGAACCTGCGGCAGGTGCGAGGCGGCCTGCGCGCCGGGGATGGTCCCGCTGGAAAGAGCGCACCCGCCACACGTGCGAAGGAGCCGAGTGGAGTCTCCGCCGCAGCAAGCGCGCAGGAGGCGGGCTGTGTCCCCACAGACTAGCTCCCTTACCCTCTGTGCTCTCGTGTGACACCAGCACCCTCGCCGTCTGCTGTTCCTGGACCAGAACCGCCTGCGGACCTGGCCCCTGCACGGGCCGGGTGACGGGGGGGGGTCCCACCGGGGGGGCCCCACCCCCGGCAGTCTCTCCCCAGGGTGACGGGGGGGTCCCACCCCCGGCAGTCTCTCCCCACCGACAAGAAAGACGTACTGAGGTCAGGACACGAATGTGGACTCGGGAAAACCTATCAAGTGGGATCTGGAATCCGAAGAGGGGGTCCAAGTTTCAGTCCTGCCGGTGCCCGATGCTGGTACCTTGGCCCCGGTGGAGTCTGGGACCGGTAAACTGTTTTATGGCAAACACTGAAACGTGCACCCCGTTCAGTCCCAGGTGGGGACCTGGTCCCATCCGTCTGATTCGGCTTTTTGCTAAAAGTTCAAGAACTCTGAAGTAATATGGAATTTCCTCGTCTATAATTTTTAAAACTTTGTTTCTGATTCTAAAAGTTCTTCATGGTTATAGGAAAATATTTGGGAAATACAAAATGATTTAGGCAGAAACATATGCCCTTCAAATCCCCAACTTTGGTAAATGAGGAGTTAAAGTCTTAGTCCTTTTACTTCCAAAGTGCTCCAAGTTCATCTCTTTACCATGTTAGCACAGCTTTCTATATTGGACATATTTGTAATTAACACCACCAAAGTCTGAATGTGACAGCATTGAGAAGTGGGAATGGGGATTCACTTTTGTTCAGGCAAGCCTCTGTGCTAGCTGAAGGAACTGAGGGGGTGCCCAGGGGACCATCTGCCCCCACCCTCACTTGCCTGAGCATCTGGGTCAGGGACAGGCTCTTGGAGCACAGTGAGGACGCCTAGCTGTGTCCACAGTGAGCAGGAGAGGGTGTGGCGACACTTCACACCTACACTCTGGGGTCTCACACTCTGGGTTTCCCTGGGGAGGACGCTTTCTGCCACCCACCTGGAGTTGCTGATCCCCCTGCCTCAGCTGCCTATTGAAGGGAACCCCACCGGGTGGGCCACAGCACATTTTTCTAATTAGGTTTCTGGACTGCTCAACAAATGTTGAGTAAACAAGCATAGTCTTAAAATTCCTCTCCATAAAAATTGAGGTCTGGGGCACCTGGGTGGCTCAGTGGTTAAGCCTCTGCCTTCAGCTCA
>NW_022631305.1:38529-53015 GCF_010015895.1 Lontra canadensis
AAAAATTGAGGTCATGACCACTGGTGGTTCTGACCTGTGCCTGGCAGAGTCCTTTCCTTTCTTATCTGCTTCCTCACCTCCACCACTGTTCCTGCCACTGACGGGGCTTCTCTCCCCACGGATGCAGCTCCCTGTCCCAGGGATGGCTCCCTCCTCCTGAAAGACCCGCTCTGCATCATCAACTAACATCCAAGGACACTCAGTGTGGTGTGTCTTAGATGTCTTAGAGGACACATTCAATTTAATATCTTTATCTTACAAGAAAACATAAAAATATATCTTCATGATTGGGGCAGGCAATGACTTCTTAGATATGACAGACACGAGAAGTAAAAAAAATAGGTAAATTGGGCTTCATCAAAATTAAAAATCTTTGTGCTGCTCTCAAATAATTGGTACTATTAAATAAAGTAGAGACAAACCACAGAATGGGAGAAAATATTTACAAAGCATCTATCTCATAAGAGACTTCTCTCCAGAATATGTAAAGATCTCATACAAGTCAATAATAAGATAACTAAACCAATGGGAAATGGGCAAAGGATGCGTATAGACCTCTCTCCAAGGAAAACATACAAATGGCAACTGGCACACACACACACAAATGTGCAAAATCATTAGTCATTAGCGAAATGCAAACCAAAACCATAATGAGATACCACTGGAGACACACTAAGACAGATGAAATAAAAAGACAGAAGCAGGTATTGGTGAGGGTATGAAGAGATGAGATCCCTCATAATGTTGCGCCAAGAATATAAAGTGATGCATCTGTTTCAGAAAACAGTTTGTTCCTCAGGATATTAAACACAGATTTATCACCGGATGCAGCAGCCCCACTGGTGAACATGTCCCCAAGAGGAGTGAGAACAGAGGTCCACAGGAAAACCTGCACGCAGATGTTCACATCAGCATTGTCTATAAGGGCCCCAAAGTGGAAACAACCCAGTGTCCATCAACTGCTGAAGGCATACAGAAAATACGGTACACTGTCCAGTGAAATATTCAGTGTAAGAAGTACTGATGTATCCTACCACATGGGTGGGCCCTGGAAAATACTGTGCTGAGCGAGAGAATCCAGTCAAAAAAAGACCGTATGTTATACGATTCCACTTGCACTGAGTTTCCAGAAGAGGAAAATGTCTAGAGACAGAAAGTGTGCTAATAACATTCCTACATAGTAATAGTGAGCACGGGACAGGGGAAAGCATAGAAGATACGGCATACCTGCCAATGAGTGTAAATTTCCTTGGGAAAGGAATGAGAATGTTCTCGAATTAGAGTATCGTGGCGGTTTTGCGCCCTGTAACTGTACTTGAAGAACACCGTGCACTTTAAATGGGTGAATTTTATGGTACGTGAATTTTATCATTACAGTTTTAATCTGGCTTTTCCCACCAGAAACTAATATTTAGAAGAGCTGCCCTTTCCATCTGCTACTTTAGCAAATCGAGTCTCAAGACGTCTGTGGTCCTCAGGAACAATTCATTAAGGAATTACCACACCTGCCCCAGCACTGTCAGCAGTAAGTTATCTTCTGGAGAGCCATGGACTTATGGTTAAATCCATAAAATTTTAAGGAGATAAAAGAAGAATAAAGGGAGAGCAATAGTTCTACAATTATCTGCAGAGCTGCAGCATAATTATATTCCAGACATCTACACCCTTAATGGACTTCTGATAAGAAGCTATGGATTAATCATCCACATTAACTTGGGCTGAGTTGCAGAAGAAAATCTGCATTTATAGTTGTGTCACTTTTGCCCGTTTTGCAGAATTCTATTTTAGACTGAAGTGCACTATAAAAAGATACATCTGTAATCAACCACCATTGAGAAGAAACATGAAAGAAATGACCTCATTTACATAACAAGATCAATAACAAAAAATCAAAAGATATGACAAGAATTTTTTGAAGTAATGTACAAAGCCTACATGAGGAAAACTTCTATTTGACACAAGGTAAGTCTTCTTCATTCTGTTTATTCAATTTCTTTTTAGTAATGATACCTAATGCTTTGAAATTTCGAGTGACATTTAATAACTTTAAAAAAGGATGTACAATGTCCATCTGTAACAAACACGACCTAAGTTAAGACGCACAGCTCTCAACGTACATTTCAATAAACACACTTCCTTCCTGGACTTTCCACTCTGAGGGACTCACTTCCTTCCTGGACTGTCCACTGTGAGGGACTCAATGAACTTTAGGACCAAAGTGTATCAGAAGCGACAGTACAATTTAAAAGGCATGCATTACTTAATAGATATTTTATGAAGACTATTTCTTTTCATCTCCATAAGAGCTCTAAAAAGAAGACGGTATTTCCACTATGTGAGCAAGAAAGCTACTTCCCAGATTTGGAAGCTCTGCTCCTGGGTGATGAACTCAGATCTGCCTGTTCCAAAGTCCCTATTCTTCCCACTTTCCACTGTCCGTTGGTGCATTAATCTAGTAAATAGTACAGAAAATATGAAAGGGGAGTACTTTGCTTCTAGGTCCTTTAGATCCTGAAGAAGATTTTCTGTTTTCATTGGATTCTTACTACTTAATCTCTCAGATCTGAATTATAAATGCAGACTTCTTATCTTCACTGTGAAATTATAGACAGTTTTTGAGCAAAGTCAGTAATTCTACATTGTATCTTTTGAAGTACCTAGAACTAGGATGACAAAAGAATAGACTTGACAGATGCACAGAGAGTCTTTCAAGGAATACGGGTAGAAGGGAAAAGGAATCAATAATAATTTGACCAGGAAAATCTGTCTTAAACAACAGATTTTGTGTAGATATACTCAGTGTAATTGAAATGTCAGTTATTCCTAAGTTAATATATACATTCAAAGCGAACCCAGTTAAAACACCAACAGGTTTTGATCTCCCGTTTTTGTTTTAGTGAGTGGTAAGTTCCTTTAGTCAAGCCAATTTAGAAGTTCCAATGGGGAAATAGACCAAAAAATTTTCATAAAACTCTGAACAACAGAGAGTGACATTGCCTACCAGGTAGTGAACATTTGCCCCCCTTTCCTGCGTGCAAAATGCCTTCGTCCTATCCCAACGTCCCCCAAAGTCCTAACCCATTCCAACATCACCCGTTTAAGTTCCAAATCTCATCTTCTAAATCATCCACATCAGGCATGAGTCTGACTCTGAGTAGARGCCACACTCAGAAAGACTCCACCCGTGGACCYGTGAAGAGAGAAAATAGCTATCTTCTTCCAGAATAGCATGGTGAGGCAGGAACGGGATAGACATTCCCATTTCCATAGAGGGAAACTGAAAAGAATAGAGGGGTCACCAAGTGAGTCCAAACTCAGCAGAGCAAGTTCCATTAAGGCTTGGAAGATCCTCTGAGGCTTGGTGCCCTGTCCCCAGGGCTCTTGGGGTGGTCCTGCTGGCCTGGCCCTGAGCCTCTCTGACCTCTGTCTCCATGTCCACATGTGTGTCTTTGGAGTCATTCTTCTTTGTTCCTGAAGGACAGCCTGTGTTTTCCCGCAGGTAGCTCTGGAAGCCCACTTCCTGCTTCGAGAATCTCGCAGGTTTTGGACAGCCTCCCTTCATTTCTTCCTGTCTCTGTTCCTTCAGGAGGAGCTGGTGGTATTTCTGCTGATACAACATCCCGTGAAACCGTGCTGGTATGTGGTGTACATCATGGGGCACCCATGCCGTTAGATCCCTCCGGCCAGACCCCATCTCTGTTCCTGGCTCTGCTGAGATGTTTGAGTGGATCCATGGGGTCCCGGCTCATCTCTTCAGAAGAAGGTTGCCCAGCCTCATGCTTGGCCCTCTCTCCTGAGCGTCCATCAGCCACGATGGCCTTGTTTTCCCACTCCCAATTGGGATTGGCTTGGACCTCCCAGTCAAGCACTAGTCTGTCTTTGCTGAGCAACCCCTCCTGAATTTATCTCCTTCTTCACATATTGCTACGAGCTGTGTGGAGCCCTGCTTGGAAATCTCTTCAGTTATCCTCAGGACCTCCTCAGCTAAATCTCAGCTAAACCTCTCCATATTTGCCACTCATAAATTCTGTTTTCCACCGAACAAAAGAACACAGTTCAGTCGAGTTTTCTGCCACTTTGCAATAAAGATGACCTTTTCTCCAATTTCAGATAACATGATCCTCCTTTCCTTTTAAGACCTCACCAGAAACACCTTTAACATTTGTATTTCTGCCAAGATTCTGGTCATCAACAACTCAATGTTCACGATGAGAAACTTTCTCTGCTGCGCTTCTTCCCGAGTTGTCACCAGAATCCCCCTTAACATCCATTCTTCCTTCCCAGTTCCAAAGACACTTTCCTTGGGCGTTGCCATAACTAACGGTCACAAACTTGGTGCCTGAACAGAAGTGTTAAGGTTTTGACAAGGCTAGGGAAGGCTGTTCCTTCTGGAGGCTCTGAGGCAATCATTTGCTCCACAGTCTCTCCTGGTTTCTGGGGGCTGCCAGCAACCCCTGACATTTCTTGAACTGTTGATATATCGCTCCCATCTCTGCCCCTGTCTCCACGTGGCATTCTCCTTTGTGTTTCTGTGTGTCCTTTTCTGCCTCCTACAAGGACAATCTCATCTGATTTAGCACCCAAGCTAATCTAATGGGATCTCATCTTGATTTTTTACTGTACTATTATGATGCCCAGACCCTACTGCCAATAAAGTCACATTTCGAGGTTCTGAGAGGATAGGAATTTTGAGGTTCACTCTTCAACCCACTACAGTAAATTAGACTTCAAGCAAACTATTAGTAAAAAACAAACAAACAAAACAAACAAATAAACAAACAAACAAAAACCTTGTCCAGAGCTTACCCATACAAGATAGCATCTGGGCTTGTTTCTCCTGCTGCGATTTTCTGAGTGAGCTCCTCGAGCCTGATTTGGCCTGATGAAAAGTCGTGATTTAGACCAATCCTTCCCTCTGTTAGGTAAGTTACAATTTTTGTCTCAGGCTCCCAGCATTGAATTTTCCTTTTGCTTTGGTTGACTTCTGGAGTGATAATGCCACAGTGCTGAACATACAGATGCTGCTGTGTACATCAGGCTGTATGGCCCCCTTGAGGGATTTCTGGGCTTTCCTGGGAATCATAGCAGCCAATCTTATTCAGGTTTTCACACCATATTTACTACTATTTTCTAGACTCCAGCTACCTCTACAATTTGCTGCATTTCCATCCACATAGAAAGTCTATTTCTCCCTCTCTTAGTCTCTGTGGTGTACAGGAAAACTGTGTCCCACTCTTCCCTTTCACAGCACTGATCTGACTGGACGTTCCCTGAAGCAGACCTCCAGCCCTCCTGCCTCTTCCTCCTCAGATCCACCAGTTATGAAGATGTCCGTCTTATGGCAGACCTTATTATGAGGTCCAGTGCAACACTTGTAGCTTCAGTAAAGGCAGTTTAAAAATAACCGTAATCTCTCAACATTTTGTGAGATAAGCAGCTGATCGTCTTAAGGATTCCAATACCATAGATTGTATCTTACTCCATTGTGCTATTACTAATGTTAATGTCACTTACGGTGGTGTTTGTTTTCTGATACAAAATCAGTTTTAAGAAACTTCTTATAGTTAGGGGTATAGAAGCAATTTTGAGGGTCAACTTCCTTATATCTATCTTTCCTCAATTCCCTGGACATGTAATATATATATATATACCAAAATGCAGCCCTGGGGTGCCCGGGTGGCTCAGTCGGTGAGGCATCCAACTCTTGATTTCAGGTCAGGTTATGATCTCAGGCTCATGAGAGCGAGCCCTGTGCCCAGCCCTGAGCTGGGCATGCAGCCTGCTTAAGATTCTCTCTCCCTTTGCCCCTCTGTCCCTTCCCCCTTCCTCTTTTTCCCTTCCTCTCTTTAAAAAATAAATGCAGCCACAAACGTCATATACTACACTGATCTGCTTCCAGACTCAGAGCTCTGTTCTTTCATCCCAACCAGAGCTGTTTCCGTCTTGTCCAGAGCCACATGACTATCATTGCAGTGTCTAGGCGGGACTCCCTGAAGACGGTGGGTGCTCAACCTTCCTTCTGTGAGAGCAGTGTCAGTGGTGTTTGATGCATGAACTAAGTATGTGTGCATTCAGCTTTAATGCAGGTTGAGAGAAGGCGTGAGAATGGGTGCACTCGGTGCAGCACCCAATGGAATGAAACATAACAGTTTAAGGTAACCACTACTACTACTGGGGTCCCACTCCACAGTAGTTGTGGGTTGAGGACATATATGAGAATTGTAGCAAAAATGAGTGGTTTTGGTTTTGAGCTGCTAGAACGACTGTTGGAAAGACTCCTATAATCATATAATGAGGCTCCAGCCCCACCGTGTACCACCCTCCCTTGTCCTTTTATGTGAAGGGGAAAATAAGTTTCTAATAATGAAAAAAAACATTAATTGTTTTGGAGCTACTATTTCTTGCAGTGGAATGCAGATCCTAATTAATTCACCACCATTCTTCGCTTCTCATCCAAGAATAGTTCTTAAGCTTGCATAGTAGTTACTGAAAATGTCAATATAATTTCCCTAAAATTCTTTCTGAGATGTATATGGATAAAACCAATCAACATTACATTGTATAAGTGTGTGCAATTTCATTTAAAACAGCCATGCAAAGCCATATACTCTATATTCTCATATAAAACATCAATAAAACAAGTTCCATGTAATTAAAAGACCAAAAGAATATTAAAAACTAAATAAATATTCATCAGGGGGTGGGAGGTGGAAGAAATTGGTAAACTGTTCTCATTTTTCAATTTAAATAAATTGAATTTTAAAAAGAAATAAAGGGGAAATTTGCCTTAAAACTTGTTTCTACCTGTGGGGCGCCTGGGTGGTGTCTGCCTTTGGATCGGATCATGGTCCCGGGGTCCTGGGATCGAGTCCCACATCAGTCTCCTGGCTCAGTGGGGAGTCTGCTTCTCACTCCCTCTCTGTTTCCCCTGCTTGTGCTTGCTCGCTCTCTCTCTCCCTCTCTCTCTCTGTCAAATAAATAAATAAAAATAAAATCTTTAAAAAAAAACAAACCTGTTTCTGCCTGTAACTTTTAAATAGCTTTAGTTGGGATAAATTTGAATAGTAAAAAACTTGGAAGTGTCCTGATTAAGTGCTTTTTTGTTTGATTCTAATTAAGTATTCATTTGCTTGTGATTTTCACATATGGGCAGGTGCGGATTTATTAATTGCAAAATCGCTGTTGAACTGGTGCATCTGAAAATGTTCAGGGAAGACCCACAGTTCAAAGGAAGAAGGACTTTTCCAAGCAGTGGGCTTCAGTTCATCCTTTCAAAGGACAATCACCCTGCTGTTTTGGGTTTTCTCCCCATATGTATGTGGTGATGTCACATCAAGTTAGAAAGATACTGCACAATGACAATGACGGTATATTCGTGTGTGTGTGAATAAAGGGACAGTGCCGGTGGAGCTGGGTCCCACAGCTGAAAGGCTAAGCTGTTCTCTCTCTCTCTCTGTTGTTGCTGCATGGAGAAGAAGGGCATGTCAGCACATTTGGCCACATGTTTCATATGAAAACACAAACTAAATGCTTTTTAGAATAGTCAGATCATTTAAAATATGGATCATAAAAATACAAATAAAAGTAAAATAAAATAAATTTAAAATGGAATACTACAAAGTAAAATGTGGACCAGGACACATGACGACTTGCGGAGGGAACATGCATCAGCTTTAGCGATTACACCCACGAGTGTGAGTGAAGGAAAACAGGGCAGAATTGAGGAGATGAAACCCAGATTTATTTTTTTCGGCCTTTCTCACTCCACAACCCCCTCTCCCAGGGAAGCCAAAGCAGACTTAATGCACAAAAACCTTCTTATGAATAAAGGTGGCTACTACCTAAAGACAAAATGTCCGATTCACCAGGAAGATCCAACTATGAACGTGTGCACACCTAACACAGTCTCAAAATGCATGAAGCAAAAGTTAACAGAGCTAGGCCCAGAAAAGGACAAATAAGGAGACCAACTACCACCACCGCAAAACAGGCAAGAGATAAGCTTCGAATACTGACAATTTTAACTGAGATATTGTGGAAGAGAAGTGTTCTCAGAAGAGGAAGTGTATATGAAAGCCAAATGGGAAAACATAAAAAGATGCAGAGAATCTGGCGTGGTGGAGAGGTAAGGCCAAGGGCTGATCAGAGGGAAATTCGAAGAGTATTAGCAAGGGAAACTTGACTCAGAGGGGAAGGACTTTGGCATGTGGATAGGGAAAATATTCTTTTTTTTTCTTTTTATTTCTTTTCAGCGTAACAGAATTCATTGTTTTTGCACCACACCCTGTGCTCCATTCAATACGTGCCCTCCATAATACCCACCACCTGACTCCCCCAACCTCCCACCCCTGCCCCTTCAAAACCCTCAGATTGTTTTTCAGAGCCCATAGTCTCTCATGGTTCATCTCCCCTTCCAATTTCCCCCAACTCCCTTCTCCTCTCCATCTCCCTATGTCCTCCGTGTTATTTGTTAAGCTCCACAAATAAGTGAAACCATGTGATAATTGACTCTCTCTGCTTGACTTATTTCACTCAGCATAATCTCTTCCAGTCCCGTCCATGTTGCTACAAAAGTTGGGTATTCATCCTTTCTGATGGAGGCATCATACTCCATAGTGTTTATGGACCACATCTTCCTTATCCATTCGACAATTGAAGAGCATCTTGGTTCTTTCCACAGTTTGGTGACCATGGCCATTGCTGCTATAAACATTGGGGTACAGATGGCCCTTCTTTTCACTCCATTTGTATCTTTGGGGTAAATACCCAGTAGTGCAATTGCAGGGTCATAGGGAAGCTCTATTTTTAATTTCTTAATTAAAGAAAGGAATCTCCACACTGTTCTCCAAAGTGGCTACACCAACTTGCATTCCCACCAACAG
The DNA here is from genome assembly GCF_010015895.1 of Lontra canadensis. Classification (NCBI taxonomy): domain Eukaryota; kingdom Metazoa; phylum Chordata; class Mammalia; order Carnivora; family Mustelidae; genus Lontra; species Lontra canadensis. The sequence goes on from NW_022631305.1 coordinate 47,412, forward strand.
TTGGTAGGAAAGGGTTCCCCTTTCTCCACATCCTCTCCAACACACATTGTTTCCTGTCTTACTAATTTTGGCCATTCTAACTGGTGTAAGGTAATATTCTTAAGGACTGCAGGAAACTGACCCAGGATAAAGTGAGTGCATTGTGCAGTGTGTCTGTCCTAAAAGTTTTTAGTAAAGGTCGAGACCAAAATCCAGAGCAGGAGAGAGACAGTCCTTCCCAAGAGATTGCACTGGCAGGAGGAAACCCAGCCACACATACTCTCTGAGCAATTCCAGACAAAAAGAGTGGGAATGAGTTGGCTGGGACTATGTAGGACAAAAATGGGAGAGGCAGAGTTAAGGGGAGTGGTTTATGGCCCTTAGAACAAAGCAAAGGTGAAGGAGAAGTATTCCATCCTGAGACATAGGACTTTCTGAAACATGAAAGTTTCCAACTGTGTGAAGAAAAATAAAATACAGAGCTGGAAAAAACAAAATGCATGGAGAATGGGAGGGCCACTTGGGTGATGTGAGAACAAAGATCATTTGAGTATTCCATGAAGAAGAAATTGATGTTCAGTGTTTGGGACATGTAGTTGACATCAGATTCTTAAGGAATTTTGAAAATGTTAGGGGAAAACCCCTCTGGAACCAACTCATTTCATTCAACCTCATTTATCCAGACTCTACTCATATGGCTGACTTGGTTTTGTGGTGCACACCAGTGGATAGCGGCACCTCCTTGTCTAAGATGGGAGTCAGACATGTAAATACTTCGGGCCAATAAAATGCTACATGATCTGTGAAAAAAGTATACACACAGTCCTGCCAGTGAGGAGAGGTAAGTTTATGCGATGGCACAAAAATTCCAAAGGTCTTCATCGTTAAAGAATAAAAGTTATTTCTTATTCATTTGTCAAATGCAGGCTGGCAAGGACAAGGAGGCAAGATGTCATTCAACCGATAAGAAAAGATTTAATGTCCAGTGATTTTATTGTTGTTGTTATCTGTCATTGAGAAGGGTGGCATTTGTCTAAAAAAATCACTGAGAGCTTTGTCCTGCAATGTATGGAGGTGAGTAACAGCAGCCCAACAGCAGTAAATCGTGTGCTTCAACATGAAATTGGCTTGAATATTTAGATGAAGAGAAGAGTTTGTTTTTAAACTTGCAGGGAACACATCCTATTGACAAAAAGAGGGTAGGGGGCCCGAAGGACATTTGCTACAACCATAATCTCAGTATTAGAAACATGTCAAGTAATAATCTGTTCTTTTTTTTTAATCATTTTTTAAATTTATTTTCAGCATAACAATATTCATTGTTTTTACACTACACCCAGTGTTCCATGCAGTCCGTGCCCTCTCTAATACCCACCACCTGGTTCCCCCAACCTCCCACCCCCCCCACCTCTTCAAACCCTTCAGATTGTTTTTCAGAGTCCATAGTCTCTCATGGTTCACCTCCCCTTCCAATTTCCCCCAACTCCCTTCTCCTCTCTAACTCCCCTTGCCCTCCATGCTATTTGTTATGCTCCACAAATAAGTGAAACCATATGATAATTGACTCTCTCTGCTTGACTTATTTCACTCAGCATAATCTCTTCCAGTCCCGTCCATGTAAGGGAACCGAGACAGCTAGAACAATAAATATCCAGGTGGGGCGTGGGGGGCACAGTGCCACCACCCAGAAGAGAAGGTAAACTGCCACAGCATTACCATGTCCTTGGAATGTTTCCAGCAATAAACCAGAGGGAGTGGGGAAGGATAGAGGGTGGGGGTCTCAGGTCACTGTTAGACCAAGGGGCTCCTCCTCCTCTCCTGGGGGAACTCAAGACCCAATTTAATGAGTGCTCCTTGTGTTGGCAGGACATGGACACCTCCTCTCCTAATCCCCATGTTTACTCTCCTCTTCTCCCTCCTGCTCCTCAACAGACACATTGACCTGAACTCTGCCCATTGCTTCCCACTGTGTACTGTGGTTTCCTGCACCTTAAATTTCTTAATTTTCCATATTCAGAAGATATTTTCTTGCCTCCTGAAATCACAGATGATTCCAGGGTTTATCTAAATAAGTCAGAAAGAAGATTTTCATCAACTTAGGAATGTTCTTCTTGGCACCCAACACTCTCATGGCTGATTCTAAAATCTGAAGCACGTGGCAACGCCTGCCTTTCTCTCACAGGAGCTGAGGAGCTCCACCATGGAATGGAATTCTGCTATTTAGCATGGCTGTTCTTGTTACAATTGTTCTCAGAACTTTGATGTCACTGGTGTTTTCTCCCTGTGTGACCCCCATTCTAGCAGAGGATTAGTCATGAACAATGAAAAGGAGCAGACAGGAAGCTTGGAGAAGAGGCGCAAGAATACATAAAAGAAAGCAAAATATTTGCATTATTGTTTTTTCCCATTTTTTTTTACATTCACTATTTAAAGTATACTTCTTACAGAGAGAAGGGCAGCAAAATACAACCACTTTTTACAGCTAATTTGCAAATGGAAAGTGTTAATTAAAAATTGAGGCTCTCAAAGTTTCTAATTAGCCTGTAAAATTCATTCTGCTATTGAGGTTTGAGCTTTTATTTCTTTTCTTGGTTGTATCTCTAATTATAGACTGTAAGCTAAAAGAGTTTTTTATTTATTTATTTTTTATTTCACAAGAGCATTATAAAAGAAAACCACCAAAGTTTTGAAAATATTAATGGCTTCCTAAGATTCGGTTGATGCAAATACCATTAGATAATTTGGCTTCACTGTGAAGTGAAAACTTCTAACAGAAATGACTGAGCTTTTACTTTATGGATTGGAATTTAAGGAAAATAATCTCAAATATTGATAAGATTTAGCTAAATCACAGGCGTAATTCCATTGGTTGGTGATGACACACAAATTTCATATTTTTTATCCAAGTAGCACAAGAATTTGGCAAAAAGTGTGGGTTAGCCCTCTATTTTTACAAAAAGATTCATTTATTTATTTGAAAACGAGAGGGAGAGAGGAAGCGTGGGGTGGGGGGTGCAGAGGGAAAGGGAGAGAGATTCCCAAGCAGACTCCCCACTGGGCACAGAGTCTGAGACAGGGCCGGATCCTATGACCTGTGATCCTGACCTGAGCAGAAATCAAGAGCTGGAAGCTTGATGGACTGAGCCCCCTGGGCATCCCCTCCATTTTTTGAATATACATCCAGGACTGGCTTTTAAGATCACGGTCTTGCGTAATAGGTAAGAAGCTGAAATAATGGCCAAGTCCAAAATTAAGGCAACAGCAATTCATTGACTAGCCCCCATATATCAAGCACGTAGACGCCCCTCGTCACAGCAGTGCTGACCCTTACTACCTCATTTTTTACCACATTCATATGTACCTCGCTAGCCCAGCATCCAGAGCCGGTAGCTGTATCTACATCCTGAAGGCACCCAATTTTAGCTTACAAGTCAGTAAGGCCTAGTTGCTCTGGAGTGCCATCATTATGACCACTGTTTTGTTTGAGAGCATTTCCATCACCACATAAAGAGGCTTGTGCTCCCGTGCCATTGGCTTCATTCCCACTCCAAGCCTAAGTGAGAGCTAATGTACTTCCTGTCTCTACAGGCTTGCCTTTTATGGACATTTCATATAAATGGAATTTCACAATCTGTGCTTTTTAAAACTGTACTTAGCCTGATATATTTTGAGGTTCATCTCTGTTGCAGGATGGATGGGCGCTTGGATTATTTCTACTTTCTAGCTCTTCTGAATCATGGTTCCATTAACATTCATGCACATGTCTCTGTACAGACATATATTTTCATTTATCTTGGATGGATATTCAGGAAAGTAATTGCTGGGTGATCTAGTAAATTTACATCTTCATTTTCAAATAAGTGACAGATTGTTTTCCATGGTGGCTGCATCTTTTTGTGTTCCCATGAGCAATGAATGAGGGTTCCAATTTATTTTCAGCCTCTCCAACACTCATTCTTGACTTTATTTTTTCACTTTATTTTTTTCACTTTATTTTTTCACTTTATTTTTTAAAAGATTTTATTTATTTATTTGACAGAGAGAAAGAGAGCACAAGCTGGGGAGCAGAAGGAAGAGGGAGAAGCGGACTCCTCTTTGAGCAGAGAGCCCAACATGGGGCTGGATCCCAGGACCCGGGATCATGACCCAAGCCAAAGGCAGACGCTTCACCCACTGAGCCACCCAGGCATCCTTGTCTCTTTTGCTATAGTCATCCTTGCGATTATGAAGTGGCATTTCATTGTGGTTTTTATTTGCATTTCTCTGATGGGTAAAATATTGAGAATTCTGCCCTGGGCTCGTTGGCCATTCTATATACATGTGCGCTGATGAAATGTCTATTCAACATTTTAGCTTATATTTTATTGCCTTTTTGTCTTCTGATAATTGAGCCGCGAGCTTTTAGAATCTATTTGGGATGCAAGTAATTTATCATACATGTGTTTTCAAAATTTTTTCTTCCTATGTGGGACTTGTTTTTCACTTATTAATGGTGTTCTTGAAGTTCAAAATGTTTTCATTTTTATGAATGCAAATTTGTCTTTAATCACATGTGTCTTGGGGTTGTAGTAAGACTGTCTAACCTAAGTCCCTACTCTGCTGAAAGTGGAAAATGAGGTTTCGTGCAGCCCAGGAGATGCTCTAGGGCACACTTGTGTTCATGGGCAGGAAGCTGTCCCTACGCCATCTCTCCTCTGTGCTGACTGCTACTAGGGTGGAATTCATGGGAGCCCAGATGGGGGACGTCTGACCCTAGGCCTGCAATTTTCCCAGTGGTGGATGTATTTTGAGTCACCCAAGCCCAGGAAGAAGGAACAGACTTGTCTTCCCAGAAAACACCTCGAGCTTCTTCTGTACCATGTGAAATAAATGTTTTATGAGCAAATATATGCTATAAGAAAGTTTCTGATGATCCCTTCATCACCCTAAAATAAAACGAACAATGCTTTTCTCTGATTTTAAGATATAAAAAGTTAAATGTAAGTAAAAAATTTGGCCTTTAAACCTTTTTTTAAAATCTTCTATATAAACAAATTCTAGGGGTGCCTGGCTCAGTCACTTGAGCACTGGGCTCTTGATTTTGGCTCAGGTCATGATCTTAGGGTCATGAGATGGAGCCCCTCACTGGGATCTGTGTGGGAATGGACTCTGCTTGTCTTTCTCTCTCTCTGCCCTTCCCCCAACTCATGTGTGTGGGGTCTCTCTCTCTCTAAAATAAATAAATAAATCTTTAAAACTTTTCTATAGGAAAACCAGGAGACCAACTGTTAAGTTTAAAGTAATCAAAAATTTCAACTGCATTACCCAAATTATTATAATGTGCCAATAATTAAGGTCAGTCACAGTGTATGTTGGTTTAATGTTAAAACTAACTAAAGAGACTTTACGAAGAATACGTGGAGGAGACTAGCTCATGTTGTGAATTTAGGGAGCATTTCAAAAATGTCCTTGTGGAATGCAGCCTCGAAAGTGACCCCAATGACCCCTACCTGCTTGTATCCCCACCCCCTGTAATCCCCCCACATCTTGGACATGGGCTAGGCTGAATGACCTGCTTCTAACAAATACACAGCAGAAGCACACACACAGCACTCACAGCACTGCCAAGGTAGGTGACAACATGAC
>NW_022631305.1:68015-103926 GCF_010015895.1 Lontra canadensis
TGTGTTGGAGGGGATGTGGAGAAAGGGGAACCCTCTTACACTGTTGGCGGGAATGCAAGTTGGTGCAGCCACATTAGAGAACAGTGTAGAGATTCCTCAAGAAATTAAAAATAGAGCTTCCCTATGACCCTGCCATTGCACTACTAGGTATTGACCCCAAAGATAGAGATGGAGTGAAAAGAAGGGCCATCTGTACCCCAATGTTTATAGCAGCAATGGCCATGGTCACCAAACTGTGGAAAGAACAAAGATGCCCTTCAACGGACGAATGGATAAGGAAGATGTGGTCCATATACACTATGGAGTATGATGCCTCCGTCAGAAAGGATGAATACCCAACTTTTGTAGCACCATGGACGGGACTGGAAGAGATTATGCTGAGTGAAATAAGTCAAGCAGAGAGAGTCAATTATCATATGGTTTCACTTATTTGTGGAGCATAACTAATAGCACGGAGGACAAGGGGAGATGGAGAGGAGAAGGGAGTTGGGGGAAATTGGAAGGGGAGGTGAACCATGAGAGACTATGGACTCTGAAAAACAATCTGAAGGGTTTGAAGAGGTGGGGGGATGGGAGGTTGGGGGAACCAGGTGGTGGGTATTAGAGAGGGCACGGATTGCATGGAGCACTGGGTGTGGTGCAAAAACAAGGAATACTGTTATGCTGAAAATAAAAAAAAGAAAAAATAATAATGATAAAAAGCAGCAGCAGAACAGCCATTTATTATGTGCAGGGAATTGTACCCTGTAGGCTACCAGCAGATTATTCAGCACACGTTTCACAGGCCAGAAGAGAGAAGCATGACGTATTCAGAGTCCTGAGGGAGGCACCTCAGTAGCACAATTGGTTAAGTGTCCAACTTTTGGATTCTGCTCAGGTCATGATCTCAGGGTTGTGGGATCAAGCCCCACCTTGGGCTCCCTGCTCAGTCTGCTTCAGTTTCTCTCTCTTTCATCCCTCTTCCAAACAAATTGTTAGGGTCCGTGATCAAAGGAACGAGATTGATGCAAAGTGAAAGTCAAGCAAAGCTTTATTTCACACCAAGCAATGAAAACCAAACGGACCAGTAGGGGCCATGTCTTACGAAGAGGCGACGATGACGACCCCAACAAGGCCGCTTCCCAGACAAGGCCACTCCCTGGACGACACCGCTCCCTGGACAATGAGCCCGACTAGGCCAACGACTACCCCAATGACTACCCCAACGACTACTACTACTCCCCCCCATCCAGCCTCACAGACTAATCTTTATAGAGGTGGTTGAACCCGGCTCACACACAGGAGGCCAATGAGATTGCAACACACGGGGAAAACTGCACAGTCATGCTTGGTGGGCAATACGGGTGACCAATTGAATTTCAATTCACCACAGTAAATATATGCATGCCCCACTGATTGGATGTCTCCATCTGATCTGCCTCACCCCTATATCCAGGGTTTGCAAGTAAGTTCCTCTGGCTAACCAGGCCCTCATACAGGCCCTCACAAAATAAGTTTTTAAAAACAAGAAAAAAATGCTGGCTGACTGCAACCTGCCTTTCTTTCCAGGGTGCAAAAAGAAAAACATGCAACCAAGAATTCTCTATCCAGCAAGGTTGTCATTCGGAGTTAATAGGGAGATTAAGAATTATCTAAATAAACAACTAAAGGATTTTATTACCACTAAACTGGCCTTATAAGAAATGTTGAAGGGACTTACTTAAACTAAAAAGAAATGACACAATTAACAATACATAAAAATAAAATCTTAAAGGCAAACGCAACATACAGTATATGTACAGCAGAGGTATGGGTAAATCACTTATAAAGCTAGAGTGAAGACAAAAATAGTATGTTTAACTAAAACTACAATAACTAGTTAAAAGATTTATATTTTAAAAAGGTCGTGACATCAAAAACATTAAACATGTGGTTTCCCACGGTATAGAACTTCAACAGTTTACATCAATGGAAAAGTCATCCACACAGAAAGTCAATAAGAAAACATCAGTCTTAAATGAATCATGTATACTGGGGTGAATGGATAAAGATATCACACACATCAATACTATTCAACCATAAAAAATAATGAAATGGTGATGGTCGTGGTAACTTGGAGAACCTTGAGAATACTATGTTAAATAAAATAAGAGAAAGACAAATACCATATGGTTTCACTTGTATGTAGAATTGAAAAAAAAAACTAAAGAAACTCAGATTCATAGATACAGAGAATAGATTGGTGTCTGCTGAGGGGAGGAACTTGGAGGCCTGGGAGGGTGGAGGGATGGAGCCGCAGGGTGGGGGAGGGGCTGCTTCTCTTCTGTCCCCTCCCCCTCCCTCAGGAGCCCTTTGTGACCAGACAATAGCTCTGTGATGTGGGCGTGGGGCTTGTGTCTGCACCTCCACACCCAGGCTCAGTTGCCTGAGGGCAGCAGTGCGATCGGTCACTAACTCTCAGGGCTCAGTTGCCTGAGGGCAGCAGTGAGATCAGACACTAATGTCTGATGAGGAAAGAGATGGGGAATTATCTCTTCCCTCAGGAATTCTTTATTGATGGTTGGCTGAGCTCCAGTCCCACTATCTGGGCAGTTAATTCCATCCTTGCCTTCTTGTGTGGACTGGGGCTCTTCATCTTCTTACTTTCCTATTTCCAGCCTGATCCATCCTCACCACCAGGCAAGAGACACAGGAAGAGCAGGAAGGTAAGGAACCCTCGGCCCAGATCCAGCAGAGTGTGATTCTATCTTCTTTTCTATTATTCTTTCCACTTTTCTGAGTCACTGGAGAGACTCCTGAGATGGGAACGAATAGAATTGTCAGGAGAGAGTAGACCACCGTCCATCCAGGACAAGCCAGACCAGGCAGGGGTTAGAGGGACACAAGGATTTCTCCCCGAAGATCTCGGGCCGGAGTCCAGGTGTGGTGGAGGGGTCCAGGACAGCATCCCAAACACAGTGACCAGTGGCCGAGGACCAGAGGCTAAAAGCTGTCTCTCTAGTGGAGGTCAGGCCCCTGAGCACTGGGTCACCAGCCGCCATTCCAGGACAGGTGTTTTAGGTGAATGTTCCCCCTTCAGGGCTGATTGAGGGCAGTACTGAGCCCAGGAGGTCCCAAGCAGCAGCTAGAGTGGGCTCTGGCCTTGGAAAGTGGGGTCCTATGTGAAAAAGTCCAGCTGCGCCACCAGGTCTGGTATTGTGTGTGTTTCTTGAGCAGAGGAACAGTGGCAAACTTTTCACATAGAATATCCTTCTGTACATTCTTCAAAGAAGGAAAACTGGAAATATATGTATTCATTTTGAAAAGGAAATGAGTAAAACTAAAGAAAACCACAGTCCACCCCCTTAGTTAAATGTAAGAAGTCACACTACTCATGAGCAGTAAGCACCTGTTGCTGGGGTGGTGGTCCCAGCCTCCCCATGTTCTCTTATCTCAGTACCATGGAGAAGCAGAGCCATGGAGAAGGAGCAACAGAAGCCAGAAAAGCCAGATTCTGAAAGGTGAGCATCTGCCACTCACCCCTGCATGCCCCAGTTACACGGTGCCCCCTGCTCTGAGGCCCAGCCCCACTGTCTCCAGGACACCAGGGTCTGAGCCCCAGGAAACAGAGCCCTAGGTGGTGGGTTGGGGGTTCCTGGAAGGGAGAGCACAACCCAGAGTCTTCCCAGATTCTGCACCAGAACAAAGCCCTGAGGGGCTGGGAACGGGTGTCGCCAAGCAGGGGCCCCAGGGCCTGGACTGGGGGCGGGACCTCCTGCTCCCACTGTGGACAAGCTGTTCAACTCAGCTCAGATTCCTCTGTGAGGCCATGCAGTCCTTCCTCCCCCAGCAAGGTCATGAGTGAGAAAACACTTTGGAAAAGACAAAGCGATCCCCAAAATGAACGCTGTAATCACCATGTGGGCACATGGCCTTGGACAGTGCTGTTTGGGGATTCCAAGTCCAATCCCCCAAAGGTCTCCCCTAAAGGGACATTGTACCCAGTCTCCTGTAAGACCCCAGGGTCCCCGCCTTCCCCGTGACCCGGTCTCCTGTTTCCAGCTTACAGAAATTGCCTGCACGAGCTGGAAGAGGTCCACAGTTTAGTCTCCCTTCTGCAAAGGTAAAGAATCTGCCCTGTTCTCCCCTGGGTGGGCCTCCCCGAGTCTATGGTGTGACCCCTGGGGTTGCAGGGAATGGCCTCTGGGGCTATGGGGGGGGCGCTGGGAGGAGCTGTGGGACAGATTGTGACCAAATCCCCAGGCTGAGGAACAGCAGGAGCATTGTGATGTGGGTGTGGGGCGTGGAGGGCCATGGGGTCCCCTCCTGGCCCCGGGCTGCTGCAGGGACAGCTCACACCACCTGTCTCCCGCAGCCACCTGGAAAGGCCCTCTGACCAGGGGGGCTTTCACCAGTCCTTACGGCAAGCAGCCCCTGGGCAGATGCGCCGAGGGGAGCCAGCTGGAGCCCATCAGCCATGCAGGGAGCCTGTGGAAGATGCTGCTCCTGCCGTGGCCTCATCTCCTGCTCGTGCTCCGCTGATAGGGCCCCCTCGGACTCTGGCCTCCACCCTGCCAGTAAGACCTCAAGAAGAGCAAACTAACTTAAAAAAAATCCTACCAGACACAGTGAGAAAGAACTTTCTTCCAGGTAATTCCTACTGGGCCTCTCTCATTCCAGCCATCTCAGGCTTTGGCCATGCCAGCTACCCCATTTTATCTTTTACCTGGTGGTGGGAAAGTACCAAGTCCTTGTTCTTGCCTGGCACATTACAGCACAAGTGCCAGCAAGAACACATGTCCTGCCACCCACCAGATGCCTCGTTCTGGGGTGGCCTTACTAACAGGCAGATAGAGACTCATAACCCTTCGTTTGTCAATCCGGATGTCCAGAAGCTCCTTGAACTATTAATCAGCAAAAGGGTAGAACTGAAGAGTTGGAAGGAGAAAGAAAAGGTTGAGTCAGTTTTCAAACAGTGGTGCCCAGATGACCACGTGAGCTTCTGGGGAACTCTGTGGAAGCTGCTGGGTGCTGAGCAGAACACAACCACCTCGCCATCATTGTGGAACATGAAAAACAAAGCAGAGCCACTGGCCCAACATCAGCCATTCTCATCTCCCAAGGTCTTGGAAGACCACTTGCAATGGAAACACAACCAGCTCTTCTGGGGTCTCCCCTCTCTGCACAGTGAGTCCCTGGTGGCCACTGCCTTGTTCTCTACTCACTTTTCTCCACTACAGTCTCCCTCTGTTTTATTCAATGGGACATCTAATTGTTTGCCAGTTCTAAACCAGGATCAAATATCTTCACAGTTTTCCCATGCCCCACCATTGCTCTACCGTGGGATCCAACCCCAACCCTCAAGGCTAACCTTGCCCCAGCCCCAGGTTCCCCTTGCACCCTCTATCCCAATAAGACCACCTTCTCTCCCATCCCAGAGGAGGACCAGTGGGGTATCTTGTGCTACATCCCAGAATAAGACAGGATCCTTCATCCCAATTAAAATGCAACATCTGAAGTGGCCCTTGTTGCCAAAGCAACAAGGAAGGGGGAAGACTTTACCCACTATGGAGAAAAGATCTCCAAAATTCTTTAGCCAAGTCTCTCCCAAGCTTCTGGAGGACCACCAGGCCTCCCAGTCCCACAGATCAGGTTCTACCTTTCAAGGGGACTTTGTCATCTTTAATATCCAGAAGCCACAGTTTCAGAGGAAGCTCAGCAGGGATAAACAGCAAAGCAGCTTGCCCCACAAGGTTCAGCTGTCTCTGGAACTGAGGTGGCCTCAGGATGAACCCCTGGGGGTGATTCAGGCACAGAGAGAGCAGGGGCTCTCAAGGCCCTTTGTGTTTAAAGGCGAAAGCAGCAAAGCTACATGGAGGACCAGGTCCAGATACCACAGGAAGTATCAAGCAAGATTCCAACTAGAGGAGAACTTTTGTAAGGGTCTATGGCAGTGTCTGAAGAGGACGCCAACAGGTCTCTCCAGGATCTCAGCTAGGTTCCCAGTGAAGGTTCTGGGAATCAACTCTGAGAAGGAGTTTGGAAGACCCTTGATAGGGGCCTTGGAGGGTGATCCAGGAAAATACTTAGCCAGGGGCCCAGATAAGAAACATCTAGAAAAAACTTTAAAGGTTCATTTGCACAGGAAATTGGGACAGATCAGTAAAGGTCTGATCCCTGTGACTGTGCGTCGATCCTGGTTTGTGGCCAGCCATGCTTTTCCCAAGTCCCAACCCCACATGGCTATCAGAAATCTAGCACCCTTGAAGGATCGGAAGCCCTGTGTAAACACCTCCCATGAGCTGTCCTTCCTTTGTCCTAACACTCAGCAGAAGCTGGAAACACACATCGTAAGTTTTCGAGTGAGGCATAAGTGGGACCTACCTCTCCAAACTGTTGAGCCCATAGATCTCCAACTACGTGAAGCTCAACACTTGCCTTTTCCGCAGTCCCCCTTTCCGTGCTCAGCCACCTTTGTACCTGGGGCCCCCTCAAAAGCCAAATTTTACAAGTTCTTGGGGAAACAACCTCAGCCCCATCCAGGAGAGAAGGGTATAACTGAAAAGTCTGATCCCACTTCAGGGAGTCCCCTGCCTGTTTCCTCACCCATATGTGAGCAAATCCAGCAGGCCCTGGGAGGGACTTCACCTGGTGATGGCCATCAGTCCTCAGAGATGTCTTTATCAAGACAGGAGGGCAGATCACCTTCTCAGGCCTCCATTCTCAGCCTCCCAAACAGAACCCTGCACAGCAAGACTGTTATGGGGGCCAAGAAAGACAACCTGGAACCAAGTCCAAGTTTAGCAATGACCAGTAATGAGCTAAAAGAGGAGAGTGGGGGTCAGGCCTCACCAGACATGGTAGCAACACTGAAGATGAAGCTCAGGTCCCAAACTCCAAGGTCTGAAGGGGCCACAGAGGTGATGGAGGCCAAGAAGGCCCCTGCTTGGGAAGTTGTCTTAAGTCCCAGTGGACTAGCCAACAAACCAGCCATTTATGTGGATCTGAGGAGATCAGGATATCCAGGTGCTAGGAAAAGCCCCTCACCATCTACAGTGTTGGTTGCTCAAGATCCAGAGGAGGTAAGCCTTAAAACAAAGGTTAGTAAGGTTGAGCTCCAAGAGAAGATAGAGTCAGAGAACCAGCCTGAAGGCCATACCACTGGTGTGCTTCCTCAAGATTCTCCCAGTGACATCCTCCTTCCAGACTTTGCCACTTGTGTGCTTGTTGAAGACAGTGGCACCAATGTGCTCCTGCCAGACTCTCACACTAATGCTGTCCTTGCTGCAGACAGCTTGATCACTCAAGAGTCACCCTCCTGTTCCCAAATGGAATGTGCCAGTGGAGAGACATCAGCTTCCCCAGTGTCACATAACCTTAGCTCAAGTGGATCGAGCAGTGAGGGACAGCAAGAGCCCTGTGGACCAAAGGTTGAGGAACGAAATGACAGCCAGAGCAACAGTGAGACCACTGGTGAGGGAAAGGACCAGAAGAGACCCAAACCAGAAGACAATGAAGACAGGTGTGCAGAACCGTTGGAAATCAGGGCTTCCCAAGCTAGCGAGATAGGCCACCCTCCCCAGGTCAGAGGATCAGGAGAGAGCCTTGGGAGCAAATACCTCCAGCTCATGCCACCAGAAAAGGGACATGTTTTTCCAGAAAGCCACTTTAGACAAAGGATGAAGAATTTTCTGCAGTGCCTTAATTACAATAAAAAAAGCAAAGCAATAAAAAAAAAGGAAGGCCCCCTTCAAAAAGGGAAGCCTGCATCGTCTCCTGCCCAGAGCTGGGTGCCAGTCCGAAGCAGATTGGTTATGGACAACAGGGCTGCCAAAACACAGACGATCATGACAGCTGTGGGACAAATCCTGGTGGAAAAATTGGGACTCCACCAAGGAATTCAGGCCTCAGAGATACATCAGCACAAGGAATTGCAGGCCCCAATACATAGGCATTCTTGCCCCCACAGGGCTTTCACCTCCACAGACCAGAAGAGAGTGATGGGAGGGATATCCTCCAATCAGCAAGGTACCCCCAAGGGTCATAGCTGCCCTAGCAAGAGCCAGCTGACCAGAGACAGGAATGGCAAATGGGAAAGCCTCCACAGGGACCTGGGGCCCCCAGGCAGACCTGGCCAGCACCAGCCGATGGTGGCAGGTGTCTCAGGTCGAGTTCACCGTTATCCTACATGCAGTCTTCAAAAATATGTCTCAACCCATCAGGCAGAGAACGCTTCACACATCTTTTTTGGTCAGAAAGATTTCCTTCAAGAAAAAATTGAGTATATGCAAAGAAAGCCCATTTTTTCTCACATTAGCACATCCTCTGTGTGCTAATGACTGCCCTGTGCCACAATTTTTATTGTTTTCCAAAAATATATGTTTGGTTCTTTTTTCTCATGAGTGGTGCTGGACTTTGTGTGTGCCCTGCTTTGGGGTGGGGGATCATGGTTTTCTCTCCCCGAGGGCCTGCTTTGGCTTCCAGAAGGAATCGACCTTGGAGGGCCAGTGACCTTGGGGTCCACCCCTGCCCCCTTCCTCACACACCATTTCCATGACAAGGTGAACAAGACCCAGAGTGGGACCTCGCTCTGCCCATCCTCTCCTGCTTTTCCCCCACCTGAAATTTGTGTGGCTGTAGGGAGAGTCTGCTGAGGCAGAAATCCTGCTCAGCCTCCAGGAAGACAGAGTCCTAGTCAGAGTGGGGCCTGCAGTTGGGAGACACAAGGCTTGCCCTGAGGGCAGAGGTGAGGAATCCTGCCCCCACCCCCGTCTCCTGTGGGGAGTAGAGGACGGCCTCCCCAGGAGCCTTCTCTTCCCAGAAAACCCCATCTTAGCTCCATGCAGCCCCTCTTACACTCAGAGCAGCAAGGGACGAGCTTGCTCCCAGTGCTGAGGTTGTGTGGGGTGCTACAGAGACCCGAAGGCACCAGCCTGCCCAGCCCCAGAGCACTGAAGGGGTCTGCTCACCAGCACCCCCTTCCCCTTCTGGGGGATGGAGGGGGTGTGGCTGTGGGCAGGGGGACCCTGCGCTTAGGGTGGGAGGTCAGGAAGGAGGCCAAGTGACAGGGTACCCCATGCCTGGTGTGACAACTGAGGACCCTTGGTGTCCCACTGCCACCCACGGGCCCAGAGGGGAGAAGTTAGAGGCCCTGGGACTGTTCCCATAGGATTTGCACCCCACTCCAGCTGCCAAATCCAGGGGTGGGGTGGTGAAGGGGGTGGGGTGGGGGTTTTACGGAAGCCACCTGAGCTCCCACATGGAGGGCCAGGTTCCCAGAGACAGCAAGGCCTTGAGGCAGAGAAGTTAACTTCTGCACAATTTGATAAGCATGTAGGACTGCGGGCCCCAGGACGGACTTGTGGTCTGTGACCTTTACGTATACCTGTGGCCCAAGGATGGCTCCCAGGGGACTGGTGGGGACTCAGAGGCCAAGGGACTGACCTGGCTCCTGGTCATGGTTACCCCAGAGCCCAGAAGGGCAGGAGGACAAGATGGGGCTTGTCCCACCCCCGGCTGGAAGGGACGTGTCCAGAATGAGGGTGCAGGCCAGAAGGACACCCCCCCCCCACCGCGTGCCCTGCTCCCAGCCCAACATCATCCTCCAGGGCCCCTCACACATCACTCACGTGGTAGAGAGTCCCACTCCAGGAGGGATCCCCCATCTAGACGGCAGCAGGCATGGCCCTGCCCTCATGCTGTCAGGATACCCCATGTGGGAATGTATCTAGGGTGGGGGACAAAGTGGGTGCAGTCCTGCTCTGCCACAGCTTCTCCCTGGAGCCAGGTCCTCCCTAAGTCCCCAGGGTGGGACAGCAGTGACAGTGTAGTCAGGACCCAGGGGAGGTGGTACAAGGACAGACAGCGCCCCAGGCCCTTGGAAGCTCAGGAGAGGGTGGCCCAGAGCAGAGTCCTGAACCTGGCTGCTGCTAGGTCCTCCCAGTGGCATCAGTTCTGGGAGTTGAGGAGTTGGATGTGCACCCCACATTCCTGTTGGTAGAAGTGCCATGGACAGGAGGCTGGTGGAACAGCCAGAAACAGGAAGGAGCAAGTCACCTTGCCCTTCTCCTGCCAGATGGTACAAGAAGGCCAGGAAGGGAAAGCCCCATGCCAAGAGACCTTGTGCAGAGACCTCTGACAGAGACCCACACCAAGACCTCCCACAGAGACTCATACAGAGACCCACACTGAGACCTCCTACAGAGACCCACACAAAGCCCACACAGATCCTACACAGAGACCTCTGACAGGGGCCAATATCAAGAGCCCTCATGAACACCATGTCCAGGGATGATCTTCAAACCCTCCCACACATATCTTATGCAGAAACTCTCACAGTGGACAACACCAAGAGACTTCACAGAGACCTGTGACAGAGATCCACACAGACTTCTCTCAGACACACCTCAGAAACCGATCTGAATACCCACACACAGCTCTGCAGAGCCTATACAGAGGCCTTACAGTGCCCTACAGACACCAAAGACATACCTTGAACAGAGGCCTCACCTCCATCCTTAGGAGCCCAAGTAGCCACCCAGTGACAGGCCCCGCATGGATCTGAAGCCACTTAGCAAACTGGCAGTGCAGCTGTGCTCTACAGAGAAAAGGCCTGTGTATTTTTTAATTACTTATGAAAAAGACTTAGATTCCCCACATAAACCTGGAAAATCCTTTCCTTCACAGATTTTCATTAGCTTGAGCTCCCACGCACAGTTTAAAGAATCAGAAACTGAAAACAAAACTTTGCCATCATCTAATGAGGGAAGAACTCTTATTTGTCCAGTTTTAGCTATGGTTTAGTGAAATGGCCTCAGGGGTCACATTCTTTATTTTGTTAGGGACAAGTCCCTCCACCCAAAGTGACTTCTTCACGTTGGAAATGCTGTAGGGAGGCCTATAGCCATTGGAATGTGGGATGGAGTGAACCAGCAGAGAGGCCACTGACTCAGCTGTACAGACAGCATGCTCTTTGGCCCAGAGCAGCTTGTGGTAGGTTTCCAAGGCTTGCTTTATTTTTAAATCAAAGAACTCACAGTGTCAAGCACATGAAGCTATTTTAGAAATGAGACAGTTCATCAATATTTCTGTTATTGCCTTTGGTTTGTTTATATTTACTGCTAACAACATAAAATATATCTTTTTCTCTTTGTTCCTTTTAAAATATGATAGTATCCTTAGATGATATCACGTATACGTCCAGAATATGAAAAAAATCATGAGCTAATGCTCAGCTATGGTAGCTTAAACTTCTGGAGTATTCAGAAAGTTTCATATTTTACAGAATCTTAAGGCATGTTCAGTTTCTACGACTCAGGAAGTCAGGCTCTGCTTTATATTATCAGCTTAAAAAGGGCACAGTGCTTAAATAATTTTGAAATCTTAGAAAATATTCCCTTTAGTTGCTGCTTGAAATATATATTACCTCAATTAAATTACTTGGAAATTGTCATTTTAACATCTGTTAAATTTAAAAAGTATACATTTAATCAGCATTTCATTATAATAACAAAGATCTCACCATCTACCTAATATTTTCCAAACTGGACACTTAGTTGAGACTCCATATTTCTCACTGGTCTTAAGAGTCCTGTTGCCCTGACTTGATAAGATCTAGATAACAGATCTCAAGAGTATGCCTAAATCTCTCAGGTCACCCATTGAGTTGATGAAGTCACAATCTTTTCTCTCAGAAGAGAGGAACAGCTGGTATCAGTTCTGTGGGTATATATACATTTTTTAATTAAGAAAAAACATAGGCAGTAAAATATTTTATGGACTCACAGTTATTAATGTTATTAACATTTTGAAATTTGCTCCCTTGATGATACTTTCTCATGTTACTGAATCACAGGAACTATGGAAAGTGGCCCTGGATAGCCTATAATGTCCAATCAGTAGTATTTAATAACCAAGACAACTCATCATTTCCTTATAGATGTCTGCATCCATGATATCCCAACAATCATAAAAAAGATACTTTCTTTTTTAAGTTTAAGCTACTTCTAAACCATGGTTTTAGTCAGAATAAAATTAAGTTCTTGTAAGAGATATAAAATAATGTAACTTCTAGTAAAATAGATGGGAATTTTTGAAGTCCTACCGTCTTTTGAAGGAAAACATCACTGCCTCGTCTCATCCTGATAACAAGAAATGAGATGACACAGCTCTTTGTTCTCAGCAATTTTATGTGTGTGTTAGTTGGTTCTGTGGATCAAATGCATTAGTATTCTTTTTTTTTTTTTAAAGATTTGTGGGACAGACTATTTTTATAGAAGTGGTAAATAGGACATGTGTCTTGTTGGTGTCAGTAGCCATTCTTACCCCACTTGGAATAAGGGCAAGCGAGGAACTGACACAAACATTTTCTGGGAAGTGATTCCATTACCTTGAACTTTTCTCAGTAGAAGAAAAGGTGGGAGGTCTCAGGTAGGAAGCTGAGACACTTTTGCCCCACAAATAAGTACGCAATTCATAGGCTATTAAAACTGGGAGGGCTACTGCAGGCTGTTGGCTGGAAGGATTTGCAGAGAGCAGATGAAGAAGGACAGGCATGTTCAAGGTCTCTTGGCCATAGCCAGGTCACCATTTACAAAATGTGCCCATAATATAAGTAGGAAACAGAACTTGACCAAAGCATGCTGCGTGTCCTATCTTCCCTCGATTTACACAGGGAAGACACTGCCCACCACCACCACCTCCCCCCAGAACCCTCCCTCATTGTCAGACACTTACTGCAGACTTCAGATGAAGAAGTAGGTAAAGAAAGGAAGAAGAGGAGAAGAGAAGAGGGGAGACAAAGAACCATTACCAACACACACACACACACACACACACACACACACACACACACACACAGTGGTGTTGCTCTCTGCTTTATCCCAACCACCTAGTTAACAAATGGGGATCCCATGGCACAGAGAGTCTCCCCAAGCCACATGGGTACTAAGTTTCCACATCTGACTCTAATCCAATGCTTCCTCTGCTACACGACTTGAGCAGTGTGAAAGGATCCCTTTCCTAAGTCAGACAGATGATATCCCTACAGGAAATTATTTACACCACCACCAGATAATGGCACATATCACTATTTCAGAGAGAACAAAATGAAGAAAAAGTCATCTTGCTATTTAGATAATGAAAATTTCAGAGAATAGAAACCTCTCTGATCACAGTCTGGTTTTTCATTTGTTTGTTTTTTAAATATTTTATTTGACAGTGAGAGATAGTGAGAGAGAGAACACAAGCAGGGGAGCTGGAGAGGGAGAAGCAGGCTTCCCGCCCAGCAGGGCGCCCTATGTGGGACAGACGCTCAACGACTGACCCACCCAGGCACCCCAATGACAGTTTGTAATATTTCTTTAAAAAGAAAAGAATGACAAATGGGAATTCTATTAACTTTCATGAAAATAAGTACAATGGAGCGTGTTCCACTTTTCCCTCTGGGTGGACTCCTTCGTGAGAAGTGTACCTTTCTCCGCATCTTGAATCCGCCTGCAATTCCAAGTAGTCCTCAGATTTTGAGGATTGGAGGCAAAAGTACACAAAACCCAGTTCCTGGAGATACTATTCCTGCTTTGCTCATCTGAGAGGCTTGGGGAGTCCATTAAGAGTGAGATGGTTAGGGCTGATTTAATGTTAAAACCTGTTTAACTATTAGAGCCTGCTTAGCTAGAGCAACTCCATATTGCCTAGGTAGCTATATTGTTGTTTACATCCACGGACTTCATTCCAGGAATAAACACCCCATTAGTTCCTGGTATCGGTTCCAGGTATCGATTCCAGGAATAAACGCCTTAACAATAGAAGCCACATACCTTGAGGTCTGTGGTTATGCCCTATAAAACCAGCCTGTGAGATCAGGACGGGGTCACTCTCTTCAGAGGTGGCCCTGGCCAGTCAGTCTGACTTCTAGTGCTTGGCATAGAATAAAGTTTGCATAACTTTCACTTTGTCTCAGTCTCATTCCCCTGGCCGGTCAGTCTCACTTCTAATGCTTGGCATAGAATAAAGTTTGCATAACTTTCACTTTGTCTCAGTCTTGTTCCTTTGATAACAGACCCCAACAGAGACCTTTTTGTGGAGGGGCTCACCAGGGGACTGGACCGGACAGTACACAGGGGTGCAGAAGGAACACATTAGAACTTCCATTTGGAAACTTTTTCATCTCATTTTTTTAAAAAATCCCTATATTTATATAAACTTTGCCATGGATATAAATTATAGACTTACGATGCATGTAGTTAACTTACAAATACATAAACACACACACATAAGAGGCTACATACTCTTAAAGATTTTTATGGGCTCAAAGAATGGTAGAAATGTAGAGACCACTGACATGAACAAGATTCCCAGTCTTTTCTAAGAAGCTGATCCAGAATCCAAAACAACCATGGGTTCTGGGCTCCATCAGCCAAACCATGTATATGGCCAGTCCAGAAAGAATGAGGACCATGGAACTCCAGAAGAGCTGTTTCACCGAACTTGGCAACGTTGATCATCCCCTCATAGGCAGGGTTTGGGTGACACAGAGGTGAGTGAACCATTCTGCCTCAACTCCCCTGTAAACACAGCACAGCTGTGCACAAATAGGACCTCAAGCCTATAGTGAGTGTTGTGTTGAAGGGAAATGAAAGGGAGCCGAGATTCAGTTAGAGTGCAGTAAAGGAACCTCATGCCCTTTCTGGACCATCAGACCTACGGGAGGTGTGGGGAGGGTGCAGAAGCCGTGGGGACACCGGACAGCATTTAGCAGAGATCACACACACCATACTCAGGAGAATAGCTTATCATTAAGAATGCAATGGTTTGCATTTCCATTACATTTTTGCAAGTATCCTATTGCTTTCAAGGTAAAATTTTGAAGGTAGTAGTTTTATTTCCCAACGTAAAAAAATGGAAAATCCACTGGGAGATGTTATTTGCTTTGGATCATGTGAATAGTTCTGGGGACAGAAAAGAATGGATTCCTGCAGTCAAGCATATGGACACAGTGATTTGTCTAGGAAGCAAGGGGGCTAAATACATTGGACCAAATTAAACAGATTGGCTATTCCTCGGGTGCACAACCACTGGTGGTGCTCACAAGCTGGCGTATTAAGACAGACCTCTAGCTAACAGGCCAAGCAGCTGCTGTGAGTGCACTTAAGCACAGACAGCCTGGGAAACACCCCAAGGTAAGGGCAAGCGAGGATGCAGCGAGGTCAGCCAATGACCCAGTTCTGGTGAAGGCAGCATCTGCGCCGGTCAGCTCTCGCCATAGAGGATGATGTGAGAAGCACAAGTGGAGAAAGAGAAAGATCTCAACTTCAATTGCCAGAATCAATCACCTGAATATATCACTAGATGTAGAAAATGGACTGAACTGAGAGTCTAACCGGTTCGTCCATGATGCACTGTCTACATTACCTGCTTGTCTTCTGCAGAAAGGATGTCATTATTTCTCAGACTCTCTGATCCCCACCACACTGGGAGAGTCCGATATACTTGTCAAGGTGAAGCCAGACATCAGGGGACAGACTCACAGGAAGTATGAATGTCGTGCAACTCCCCAAGAGACAGGCACCAAATGAAACATTTCATGGCATGACATGATAAGATATGATATATGATGGATGTATTGACAAACAAAGGGACAGTGAAAAATACTATAAATTATAGATGTGAAAAAAAATGACCTCTGCCATCTCAGGAGAAGTACTCTACTTTTAACTTCATTCTGCCACTCTCAAGGGCTATCATGTCTGTGTTCTTTTTATTGGGGTGACATTTTTGCCTGTACTTAGCATATGGATAATTTATCAGTGAACAAGTTCTTATTAAAACCCTTGGTAGGGGTGCCTGGGTGGCTCAGTGGCTTAAGTCTCTGCCTTCAGCTCAGGTCATGATCTCAGGGTCCTGTGATCGAGCCCAGCATTGGACTCTTTGCTCAGCAGGGAGCCTGCTTCCCCTTCTCTCTGCCTGCCTCTCCACCTACTTGCGATATCTCTCTCTGTCAAATAAATAAATAAAATCTTTTATAAAAAATGCTTTGTATTCAAATTACAAGCAGACTTTATATAATAAATGTCTTTTTATTATATAAATGTCATTTATTTTTATGATAATTTATACATTTGTACACATCTTATATATTTTAATAATAAATGTTGTTATATAATAAATGTTTTGTGAATGTCCTCTTTGTTTTATATCATTCCACTCTGATACCAGTCCACTAGTTTTTTAGGGAATAACAGTGGGATGGTAAAAAGTCAGAGGTTGAAATCCTAAGCAAAGGGAATCAGAGGGCCCAGACTGAGACAGTGCTTAAGAGAGAGTGCAAGAACTGAAATCATCTTGGTGGTTTTAACATTTATGAATTTTTACTATGTCAAAATAAATATAAAATTTGGGAGTGGAAGAGTTAAGCCAATCTTAGAGAATACACCCAAGCCAGCGATGCACTTACCCATTAATCTCTTTCTCCCCATACATTGAACAGGTTTGGCTAGAAGACCTGTACATTTCACTGATTTCTAGAATTCAAGAATTATGTCTCCCAATAGAAGGTAAAAGCTTACCCATGTTCCCTTTACTGATGGGACGGTGGTGGGTGGATCCAGCCCTGCTAATATCCAGACGCAGCCCTGATTCACACCAGAGTGGTGTTACTCTCCTCTTGGACATAAATGCCAAGGGGTATCACAGAATACCAATGCTAGACAAAGTTACTCTGAGATCATGATAAAGGGGGACAAAATGAAGGTAACTCATAATTGTTTTCTAAGTATAGAAACAAAGATCACCGCCAAAATACCCCCAAAAATACTAGACACCCCATTCTCTTCATTAATATGAGTGACATCTACCTCATTACCAGTAATGGTTTCTTCTGACTATAATCTTCCCTCCTATAGATGAGATTTATTGATATCATAGAATTGCCTCTGCCTTCAGCATCCAATTAAATGTGATTAGATTCAGCATCCAATCTAAATCCAATCTAAAGTGACCCCCCACTTTTCGTCCTTCCCTCAAATCACCCAACCAAAACCCAATCCAACAGCAGATTTTTTTCTAACACCTCCTCCCCAGACACCACCTGGTTCCCCATGGTGTATGTCCTCCCTCGTTGAAATGAATAATAAGCCCAGCTTGTTCTGGATAAAACTTGTTCACAGGAGTGTTCCTGGCGGTCTCTGGCTAGAGGATGTGGACTTCGGAATGATCTCAGGGCAACCAGCTGACTCTCCCTCCCCAAAGAGAACACCCCCCATTTTTCAAGCCCTTCCTCCAAACACTACTCACTCCCAGCACTTCCCTCCTCCCCCAGCTGAGTTAGGTCCCACGTGCTGCATTCTCCAGACCCCTTGCACTCCCTCCTGTGACAGCCACTGCCTATCATGGCAGGCTTCTCACAAGCACACTGAAAGTTCCTTGCAGGCCCAGGGAGGAATGTCTGACCACATTGCCTGTACTTCGTCTGGTGCCTGTTGAAACGGATCAGTAAAAGTTGGCTTATTCATGGACACATGTCGTAGAGCTTTCCAATCTACCTGAAGACTGAATCACAACAGTGTAATCAAATCTTTAAAAAGGTTTCCAAGTAGCCAATGTTTTGATAAGAATCTGTAAGATAAAATAACATTAACAATTGAAATTTAATGATGCAAAGAAAACTCCAAACTATTGAATCTAAGTCTTTTATTTTATATGTCAAGTACAAATATCCTTGTCGCTTTTGAAATTAATCACAAAACTTAAGTGTTTACAGAATACAGTTTAAAAAGCAATTTTATCTTAAGGTATTATTTCTATGATGACAAAAAAACCATTTAAAAAGCTATTACCAAAGAATATATTTAAGATAATTTAAATATGCAACTTGCAACAACTACATATATTGTAAATCTACTATTCTAAAAACAAGAAACAATTATCTTTTGTTTACTTTAACATTTAATGTGCTGAAAAGTCCAGAGAACCATTGGTTTATTAATAAATTCATATTAAAAAGGGTAGTGAACAGTCACACTGCATACATTTTCCCCCTTTGAAAATTATTTTTGAATTATTGAAAGTGTTTAAAGATATTATTTGAAAGGTGTGTGAGAGAGAGGAAAATATGCCTGCATGCTTATTGCCTAACAATTTAAATTACAAATATACAGAGGTACCAACTTTCAGTTATTAGATGAATAAATTTTAGAGATTTAATGCACAAAATGGTGTTATAGTTAATAATAATGTATTATATATTGAAATTTGCTAGGAGAGTAGATCTCAAGTGTTCTAACCACAAGAAAAGGGCAAAGACATACGGTGATGGGTATATTAAATAGCTTAACTATGGTATGATTTCCTGGTTTCATTTGTGAGATGATTGTGAAATCATTTCACAATATGTAGGTAAGTGAAAACATCACGTTGTACAACCTTAATCCATACAATCTTTATTTGCCCATCATACCTCAATAAAGCTAGAAGAAAAAATGCACAGATGTATACACACACATGTATATCCATATATGTTACACGGTGTATATACATGTGTGCATTTTAGCATCCTTAAATTTGTATTACCTATTCCAGTTTTTGCTGGAAAATACTGTTTTCATTATTCTACATAATATGGCACACTAAGGTTGATAAGCAGATATGATGCCCAAGTAACTTTTTTCTTTCTCCAGGGGTTTCTGCCAGGTCCAACTTGAGTTTGGAGAATCGCATCCCTGCTCCACACCAGCCACTGCCAGCATCCCCAGCTCATTCCCAATCCTCTGGTTCTCCAAAACTTTCATGAGTATAAAGAGTGGTTTTTTCCTGGGAAAACACTGGATAGCCCTACTATTGACCACCTGTGCATTTATAATGAAGGATCAATATGTGTGATTTGTCTATAAACTTGGAAGGGCAAAAAGAATGCTTTTCCTTTTTACTCAGAATAACTAAAGGTATGAATGAACATACTATTAAAGGTAAAATTTCATTAAAAGGTGTTCACAAAAAAGAACTAAGAGTTCTTTGTGTGTCCCTACATCTAAGAGGTTTTCTCCTAGGATTTGTTTTGATCATTTTATAATGTTACGTTTTATAGCTAAGTTTGTGATCCATTTGAGTTAATTAGTGTAAAGGGTCTGAAGTTTGGGTTGAGATTTTTTGAGCCTACGGATGTCCCTTTTCTCCAGTGTTATTTTTTTAAAAGACTGGCTTTCCTCTTTCAGAAAAAAATTGTCAGAGACCATAGTGAGTGAAGAAAAAAAAAGTAAAACTGAAAGTGGAGATTTTTATTGCCTTTATAAAAAATGCTTTAAGAGATTGCCATTTCTAAACAAATAACAATTTATAGATAGAGTTACATTAAGCAATAAATAATTGTGAAATTGAATCATGTTCAAAGTTAACCTAGCATGTTTGAGGAGAAGACCTCATTAATCATATCCATTGCTATGAGATCATCACAACTTTGTGGGTACATTGGTGAATCTGAGACACAACTTGATCTCACATGGCCCTGCTGTCATCCTGGGCCCTCACTCAGGATTGTAAGGCCACCCCCATTTTTTCTGTTGTATCTTCTTCTATTTTCAAGCCAACAATGATATGTCGAATCCCCCTGTGCCTCAGATCTCTCTGACCTTTTTTTCTTTTACCAGACAAAGCCTGTGTAAAGAGCTCACCTGATTGTGTCTGGCCCACCTGGATAATCTCTATGTCTTAAGGTCAAGTGACTCAGAGTTTTAATTACATCTGCAAAAATTTCTTCACAGTGATACCTAGATTAGTGTTTGATTGAATAATAAGAGGACCTGAATCTTGAAGGACTGTGTTTAGAATTATTCCTACAATGGGGTACCTGGGTGGCTCAGTCAGTTAAGCGTCCAACTCTTGATTTTGGCAAAGGTCAGGATCTTAGGGCTGTAGGATTGACCCTATTTAAGATTCTCTCTCTCCCTCTCCCTTTTCCCTCTCCTTCCTCTCTAAAATAATAATAATAGAATTATTCCAACCATGGTTTACATCCATACTGTTCTCCATACTGGCTTCACTAATTTACAGTCCCACCAACAATGCATGAGTATTCCCTTTTCTCCACATCCTCACCAACAATTGCTATTTCTTCTGTTTTTGACGGTAGCCATTCTAACAGGTGTGAGGAGATATCTCACTGTCATTTTGATTTGCATTTTCCTAATGGTTACTGCTGGTATGCATTTTTTTTTTGTACCTGCTGGCCATCTATATGCAACTAGAGGACTGTTGCAAGTTTGTTTGTATCTGCATGTACCTGTTGGCTATTCTCTTCCAATTCTATCTAGAACTCACTCAAGCAGGCTACCCCACTACCAAAATACCTGCCTTAGAAATCATTCCTCCTCTCTCTCTGCCTGCTTCTCTGTAATCTCTGTCTGTCAAATAAATAAATAAAATCTTTAAAAAAAAATGGGGCGCCTGGGTGGCTTAAAGTGGGTTAAAGCCTCTGCCTTCGGCTCAGGTCATTGATCCCAGCATCCTGGGATCAAGCCCCGAATCGGGCTCTCTGCTCAGCAGGGAGCCTGCTTCCTCCTCTCTCTCTGCCTGGTTCTCTGTGATCTCTGTCTGTCAAATGAATAAATAAAACCTTTAAAAAATTTAAAAAATTAAGAAAAAAGAAATCACTGACCACTTTCTACATCCAAAGTTTAATTGAAAATCTTTATCTTAACAAACACCAGAGCAACAATTGACATTGAAGGAAACTAAAACCTCCTCATTGGAATGATGTCTTCATTTGCCTTCTAGGCACTCTATTATCTGGTAACTCTCCTACCCCAGGATCCACTGTATCTATGTCTTCTTTGTTAATTTATCCCTATCTTCTCATTCTGCTTTTCTCTAACTCCTTGGAGTTAACATTGTCTCAAGACTTTAGATCCCATTGGTATGCTGGTTACTCACAGGTTTGTATTTCCAGCCTGGACCTATTCCCCTAAACTCCTTCTCATATGTCTAACTCCATATGGGTTGGCTCACACCAAGTGTCTAGAAGTCATCTGACCTTTCCTTGTCTCCTATCCTTGCTCTTTGAATTTTTTCCCACCTCCAGTCTTTCTTCTCCCAGCTAATGGCAACTCCATTCCCCTAGTAGCTTAAGCAAAAATTCTTGGTGTCATCCTTAGTTTCCAACTCACATCCCATATCTCTCATATCAACCAGTCCCACTGGCCCTATTTCAGAATTTTAACTGATGTCTAGCGATGTCTAACTCACTCTCCTGCTGTTACCCAAAACTTATCACCTTTTCCTGGGTTTTTTTTCATTTCCTAACTTAGATGACCTCTGCTGCTTATACTTTGTGCTTCTACAGTTTATTCTTAAAAACCAGAAGGAGTGAGACTTCTAAAACAAGACAGACAGTGCCACCCCTCTGCTCAAAACACCAGAAGAACTTCCCAATTCATTCAGTCAAGTCTAAAGTGTTTACCGTGGCTAACCAGGCTCTCCACTCTTCCCAGCAATGCCTCTTCCTTAATTTCTACCTTCTCTGTGTTGTCTAGTTTGTCTCTGAGCTCTTCTTTAAACCTGTCACAGCTTTTCACCTTATTTGCTTTGGCTCTGTCCTCACGTGTTTCTCCTAGACATTTACATGGCCCTGCCCTCACTTCCAGCTCCTCTGCAAAAAAGGCACCATGATAGTAAAAACTTCTCTGATCACCCTCTTTTTTCTTAAAGACACTGGTCCTCACTTCCCCATTTTGCAATCTTTGCCCCCCTTTTGTTTCATTTTATTTAAAAAATTATTTTTAGAACTGGTGTAGAAAGATCATGAACTCACCTCCTCCCACAAACACGACAAACCTATGGCTGCATATGCAATAACTCCCTCCTCTGAAAGAATCCTGAAAACTGTAAGGACCTATTTAGCCAGAGCAACTCCATCTCAGTTAAATAGCCATTTTGTTGTTTGTGCAGTAAACTTAAGTTGACCCTGCCCCCCAGAGAAACTTACTTAAAAGCAAGTCCAGAAACCAGTGAAATGTAGTTGGCTAAGAGGGAACCCTCTTACTCTGTTGGTGGGAATGCAAGTTGGTGCAGCCACTTTGGAGAACAGTGTGGAGATTCTTCAAGAAATTAAAAATAGAGCTTCCGTATGACCCTGCCATTGCACTATTGGGTATTGACCCCAAAGATACAGATGTAGTGAAAAGAAGGGCCATCTGTACACTGAAAAGAAATAAAAGAAAAAATGTAGTCAGCCAGTTCCTGATAACAGAGCCCAGAATACAAGGATGAGTCAGGACAGATGGAGACATCTAATCAGTACGAAGTACTGTTTGTAACAGTGAGAAGGTCTTGCCCAAACCAAAATGACTCCATCTTGGGAAGGATGACCATCTTATTGTTCACATTGGATATGTTAACTGACTAAACCTTCCCGGAAAGTACTGTTTGTAACAAACAGTTCCTAGCATGGGGTAATCTTAAATAACAAGACACCAGACCAGATGAAACTAGCCAATCAGCAAGAGACACACAAACCCTGTGGGTTGAGATACCAAGATATGGGTTGCAATTTTACCCAATAAAAGGTAGTCTGTAAGATTGGGAGGGGTCGCTCTCTTCAGAGACAGCCCTGGCTGGTCAGTCTGACTTCTAATGCTTGGCATAGAATAAACCTTTGCATAACTTTAACTTTGTTTCAGTTTCATTCCCCTGGCCAATCAGTCTGACTTCTAATACTTGGCATAAAATAAAGTTTTAAATAACTTTCACCTAGTCTCAGTCTCGTTCCTTTGATAATGGACCCTAACAAAAACTATATGAACAGTGCCTCCACCACAAATGATAAAAGAGCTATACTGAGATAGGTAGGAGCAGCAGAGACATGCTTTCACCAAAAACACCACTCCAGTCAGGGCAACACACAATCAGAAGGATCTCAAAGATTTCTAACTTTCCCTGAGGGGCAAGGAACTTGTCTTCTATATCAGACACCCCAATCCCTGGGCCCTTCACCAGAGAAATAAGCCTCCAAAACACTTGGCTTTCAGAGCAATAGGTACTAAAAAGGCATGTGTTGTGATGAGCACCGGGTGTTTTTTTTTTTTTTGCCTGATTTTTTTTTAACTTTTTATTATGTTATGTTAGTTACCATACAGTACTGCATTAGTTTTTGATGTAGTGTTCCATGAAGTGCTGGGTGTTATTCATAACTAATGAACCATTGAACACCACATCAAAAACTAATGGTGTATTATACAGTGGTTAACTGAACATACATACATACATAAGACACTTGACTTTCAAAACCAATGGGGAGTATGTCCAGGACAACCACAGAACTCTAGGGAATAGAATATGCATTCTTAAAGGACTCACACACAGATTCACTCAGCCTGGTACTGAGCATAAAGGCAGCATTTTGAAATAACCTAGACCATATGTGGAAGAGACTCGTCTACTAATCTTAAAGTGACTTCCAGTAAGACAGAGGCCTGTTGTGACTCTTTCCAGGAACGAAAGTGCTGGTGGGCACCACTGTTGTAGTCCCATTCTACCTATTAATGCTGGTGTTGGCAGGTACCATGTTGGCACTCTGACCTACTAGTGCCACTGGGCACACCCTGCCACACACATAACACAGCACACTGAGGCCAGCCAGGAGAATCCTAGCTCTACCTTATATGGCAGCTAGACCAGAGCCATCCAGGAAAGCACCCTATCCCCCTGTGCCACAGCCATGCCAAGGTCAGATGCCTCATCTATGTGCTGCCTACAAGAGACCCACTTCAAAAGGAGGGCGCATGCACCCATGAAAAGACATTTCATGTAAGTGAAAACCAAGACAAGCTGTTGTAGTTAGACTCAGACAAAATAGACTTTAAAATAAAGGCTGTGGGGCACCTGGGTGGCTCAGTGGGTTAAAGTCTCTGCCTTTGGCTCAGGTCATGATCTCAGGGTCCTGGGATCGAGCCCTTCATCCGGCTCTCTGCTCAGCGGGAAGCCTGCTTCCTCCTCTCTCTCTGCCTGCCTCTCTGCCTACTTGTGATCTCTGTATGTCAAATAAATAAATTTAAAGAAAAGGTTGTAACAATAGACAAAGGGGGCATTACATAATGATAAAGTGGTCAATCCAGCAAGAAGATGCAACATTTATAAATACATGTGCACAAAATATGAGAGCACTACAAGACAGAAAGCAAATATTAACAGACCTGAAGGGAGAAACTGACATAAGAAAATACAATATACTACAATACAAGTAGGAAACTAAACCCCCCACCCCTTACATCAATGGATAGATCATCCAATTAGGAAATACATAGGGAAGCATCTGTCTTAAACAACACGTTAGACCACATGGACTTAAAAGACATGCACAGGACTTTCCATTCGAAAGTAGCAGAACACATACTCTTCTCAGGTGCATATGGGACATTCTTCAAGATGCATCACATGCTAGGCCACAAAACAAGTCTCAGTATATTCAAGAAGACTGAAATCATATCAAGCATCATTTCTAACCACAGTGGTATGAAATTGGAACTCAATTACAGGAAGAAAACTGGAAAAATTATTAATATGTGGAAATTAAACATGCTATTGGACAACAAATTGGCAATTGGAGAAGTCAAAAGAGAAATTAAGAAATACCTAGAGACAAATGCAAATAGAAATGAGACCTATCAGGGGCACCTGGTGGCTCAGTCAATTAAGCATCTGCCTCTGGCTCAAGTCATGATCTTGGGGTCCTGAGATCGAGCCCCACATCAGGCTCCCTCCTTCTCACTCTCCCTCTGCCCTTTCCCCACTTGTGCACTCACACGCATTCTATTTCTCAAATAAATAAATAAATAAATAAATAAATAAAATCTTTAAAAAAACTTCAGGAAAAATCGAAATGAGACATATCAAAATCTATGAGATGCAGGAAAAGCAGTTATAAGAGGGAATCAAAATTCCAATCCAAGCCTACCTCAAAAATCAAGAAAAATCTCAAACAAGCAATTTAATTTTACAGCTAAAGGAACTAGAGAAAAAGAAAAACAAAGAACAAACAAAGCTCAAAGTTAGAAGAGGGGAAATAATAAAGATCAAAGCAGAAACAAATAAAATACAGACTATAAGGGCAATACCAAAAAAAAAAATCAATAATACTTAGAGTTGGTTCTTTGTAAAGATAAAGAAAATTGACAAACCTTTAGGTAGACTAGCCAAGAAAAAGAGAGGGTTCAAATAGATAAAATACAAATAACAGGCAAGAAGTCATAACTAATGTCATGAAAAATACAAAAGATAATAAGAGACTACTAAGAAAAAAGAGAAGCCAAGAAACTGGACAGCCTAGAAGAAATGGATACATTCCTAGAAACATACAGTCTGAATCATAAGAAATAGAAATTCTGAACAGCTTGATTACTGGCAAGGAGATTGAATTAGTAATCAATACTTTCCAAAAACCAAACATCCAAGACCAGGGATTTTTAAGTATATCAAAAAGAGTAAAATACCTAGGAATAAATTTAATTAAGGAGGTTAAAGACATGCACACTGAAAACTGTAAGACACTGATGAAAGAAACTGGAGATGACACATATAAATGGCAAGATATTCCATTCTCATGAGTTGAGAGAATTAATATTGTAAAAATGCCCATACTACCCACAAAAATCTACAGATGCAAGGCAAGTTCTGTCAAAATTACAATGCTGTTTTTTTTTTAACAGAACTAGATTAAATAATTTGTATGGAGCCATAAAACACTCCAAGTAACCAAAGAAATATTGAAAAAAGAGGAACAAAGCTGCAGGTATCCCACTCCATGATTTCAAATTATAAAACAAAGCTATAATAATCACAATAGTATTGTACAGGCATAAAAACAAACCCAGATATGAACAGAACAGAATAGATACCCCAGAAATAAACCCACACATACATGATCAGTTTATGACAAAGGAGGCAAGGACATACAATGGGGAAAGAACAGTCTCTTTATTAAATGTTTGTAAAACTGGACAGCTACATACAAAGGAAAGAAACCTGATCACTATCTTACACCATATACAAAAATCAACTCAAAATGTATTTTAAAAAACTTGAATGTAAAGCCTAAAACCATAAAACTCTTAGAATAAAACATAGACAGTAGTATCCTCTTCATGTTGTTTTTTTTGGATCTGACTCCAAAGGCAAGGGCAACAAAAGCCAAAATAAACAAGAGTGACCACATCAAACTGAAACATTTCTGTGCAGCAAAGGAAAACATCAACAAAAAGAAAAACAGCCTCATGATATGGAAGAAGATAGCTGCAAATCATATATCTGATAAGCAATTAATATGAAAAATAATTTTTTTAAACATTCATACAACTCAATAGGAACAACAACAACAACAACCAAAATCTGATTTAAAATGAGCCGAGGACCTAAATAGATCTTTCCTAAGGAATACAGGAGGCCAAGAGGCACTTGAAAAGATGCTCAACATCACTCATCAGGGAAGAAAAACCAAAACTATAATGAGGTGTCCCCTCACCTGTCAGAATGACTAGTATCAAAAATACAAGAAATAACATTCTGGTGAGGATGTGGAGAAAGGAAAACCTGCTGCACTGTTGGTGGGAACGTAAATTGGTGCAGACATTATGAGATATGGTGTGGGGGTTCCTCAAAAACTAAAAAATAAACAGCCATATGATCCAGGAATTGCACTGTGGGGTGTCTATTTGAAGAAAATAAAAATACTCTTTTGAAAAGCTAGTATACTACAGAGATACTGTTCTGTTCATGGCAGCCTTGTTCACAACAGCCAGGATGTGGAAACAACCTAAGTTTTCCCAACAAATGAGTGGATAAACTGGGTTATACCTATATTATATGTGTATATTATATGTGTATATTATATATATATATATATATATATATATAATTGAGCATTCTCATAATGACAGAATATATACCAAGAATATATAGCAATCCTAAATGTGCATGCCCCTAGAAAAAAAGCTTCAAATACATGAGGTGAAAGCTAATCAATATGAAAAAAGAAACACATAAATACCACAGTAGGGGACTTCAATACTCTTCACTTAATAAAGGATAGAATAAGTGAGCAGAAAATCAGGTGAAGTATCTTGACTTCAAAAAGCCAGATGTTTTTGTGATTTCAAAAACTCAACTAGAGATTATAATGTACCATTGTTGGTACATGTATTGTTTTGGCTATTTCTCAAGCATGATCTGAAGAGCAAGTGTGGTTAAGTCAGGGTCTAGAGCTGTGTGCCATTTATAAGGATTTATCTTTTGCAAGGAACACCAGGAAGAAGCCAGTGGGAATGAAAGGATGACTCATACAGAGACAGTAGCATAGTACATTTGCATTGACCTAATTGTGGAAGTTATTGTAGCAAGACTCCCAGTACAATTCATTATGTAAGCACATACATAAAATTGAGATTTAACCATTCCTTTTGCTGAACCCTATTAATGTTATGAGCCCTCTCATAAGCAAGATTTCCTACCAGTGTAAAAGTTTTGGTTCTGATTTTTGTTTCTAAACTACAGTGAAAACTTCTTCAATCCAATTTCACATTAGGAAACAAGAAATTATAAGAAATATATAAGAAATTGTTCAATGTCTCCAATAAAATAATGTTTGCACGTTGAGGTGGGAAAAGCAAGGGAGAGAGGAAAGAGGATGACAGGGAATAGATATTAATATGTCTTCTTTAAAAAACATATCTAAACATGCTGGTATGTTAAGCAAAACTCAAAGTTAGAAATACATAAAAATTCGCACACATGCCATTCTGCAGCAGAGGCTGAGAACATGATAAACGTGGCAGCAATAACAATACTAAGAAAATGAGAGTCTGGTTATCAAGAGCTGATGGAACTTCTGAAACCACAGAGCTCCTGACCCATTAGTGGCTGAACCGAAGTGGAGAATCAGCATCAAATAGCAGTTTCCTGGAACCATAATAACTAAAATAATAACTACATAACTGTGAACTTATGCACCACAAGAGAGAACCATTTGCTTGAGTTATTAAGAAATTAAAATTCCAGTATAACTCCAGAATAAAAGCCACTCCCTTAGGACTGACTATGGGAAGATAGTTGTACTTTATATAATTTACCTTTTAGCACATTATTAGAAATGTAGTGAAAATATCAGAGGAATTTATCAAATTTTTTCGTCCCTCCCAAGTAATTATTAATTATAAGTGACAGCATCAATATTTTAAGAGAACTAAAGGAGAAAACACTAGATGAAATATGTGCTTTAATTTAAAAAAATCATAGAAATATTAAGGAAGAAAAACATGTGTAACCTTTGGAGGAACACAGCAAGTCCCATCATACTGATCAGTAATTAGACTATTTAATGAGGGTGGACATATTATAATAGGAACATTCATGAACAACTGTAGCTCTAGAAGAACAAGAACAGAAGATGAGGATTGTGAAACATGGTCTCAGAACTTAATGGGACTAAGATTTGCTGAAAATATGAGACCTGGAGGAAGTGCAGTGACATATGGAAGTGAGATCTAACTTGCTAGAAAAATTAGTTGGAGAGGTCAAGAAGACTAGCACTGGTGTTCAAAGAGGCATATGTGATGAATCCAGACTCTTCTACTCTGCCTGGAGCCGTCTCCAGGGAGCTAGCTTGGCCACAGCTGTAGAAGGAGACTCAATAAGGAACACCTGTGGAAGCAGGTAATTTCACTCAATGACTGCAATGTGTGAGACCGGAAGAGGGGCATTTCAGATGGACTTTAGGGATATCTAGTCTAACTCCCCAATTCCATGGGTGAGTTTACCAAGGCCTGGGAAGGAGAGAAATAGGGCAGTTGATAAGTAGCTGGGCTGTGCTATAATCCAGCTTTTCAAGTTTAGTGATAAGATACTAAATTTCTTGAGGATAACCACCTTCCATTCTGAGAGATTTGAATTTCAAACTCAGGATTGTTTGCTCTCAGAGGATAGGTTTCCAGATGCCTAGTTTCCTGAAGACCTATATTGCTAATAAATGGACTAATACATAATTAGGCATTCAGACAGTCCTAGTTTATTTGGCATATATCCTCATATCCCTTTTTAATGTTTCTAGACCCCATCAAATCTTATAATCCTAATCCAGGATAAATTTTAAAAACACACATATACATTCAGGAAGCTTCTTTTAGAAGTTTCATAAATGTCTAGGGTCTTCATTATAAAACTATATCCCACAAAGTGCACAGCTTCAGAAGTCAATGGCATTTCCTTTCTCAATCCCTCTTTGTTAAGTCATGCCCTTAGGTACAATTATATCACCAAACCCGGAGCTATAAAGAGTAAATTTATAATTTGTTCACACTGAAACCTATCTATAATTACCTTGTTTTTTCTTTTGCCATGGTGATACTCTCCAAAAATATGAAGTCACTTGAGCTGATTGTTTCCAGAAGGCACTGTTTCTACTCCTAAATATGAATGCCAAGAACAGGTAAATTGCTCTCCTTAAGGGCCTTTATACTTTTGTAATTATTTCACACTCTGCAATAATCAGTAATGGCAAAGAAAAGTTATTTCAGTTACCCTGCAATG
Organism: Lontra canadensis; assembly: GCF_010015895.1. Lineage (NCBI taxonomy): Eukaryota > Metazoa > Chordata > Mammalia > Carnivora > Mustelidae > Lontra > Lontra canadensis. Next base: position 97,536 of record NW_022631305.1, read on the forward strand.
TGCTACTAGAGTGATATATGGATTCTTGATTGAGTAGGGTATGAGCACAATGTAATTTTCTGATTAATCAAAATGTCTAGGTTTTTTAAAGTCATATTTTCCAGCTAGTCAGTAGAACAGGTAATAGACTCTTTAAGTTTAATGAAAAACTTAAAAATTAGAAATATCCAATTAGAGTGCACATGAAACATTCTCCCGAATAGAACATATCCTTGGTCCTAAATGAGGTCTCAATTGGTATCAAAAGATTGGTATCATTCCTTGCATATTTTCAGACCACAATGCTCTGAAGCTAGAACTCAATCACAAGAAGAAATTTGGAAAGAACCCAAATACATGGAGACTAAACAGCATCCTTCTAAAGAATGAATGGGTCAACCAGGAAATTAAAGAAGAATTGAAAAAATTCATGGAAACAAATGATGATGAAAACACAACTGTTCAAAATCTGTAGGACACAGCAAAGGCAGTCCTGAGAGGAAAATATATAGTTGTACAAGCTGTTCTCAAGAAACAAGAAAGGTCTCAAGTACACAACCTAACCCCACACCTAAAGAAGCTGGAGAAAGAACAAGAAAGAAACCCTAAACCCAGCAGGAGAAGAGAAATCATAAAGATCAGAGCAGAAATCAATGAAATAGAAACAAACAAACAAACAAACAAAAAATAGAACAAATCAATGAAACTAGGAGCTGGTTCTTTGAAAGAATTAATAAGATTGATAAACCCCTGGCCAGAATTATCAAAAAGAAAAGAGAAAGGACCCAAATAAATAAAATCATGAACGGAGAGGAGAGATCACAACTGACACGAAAGAAATAAAAACAATATAAGAACATACTATGAGCAACTCTACACAAACAAATTTGACAATCTGGAAGAAATGGATGCATTCCTAGAGACATATAAACTACCATAATTGAACCAGGAAGAAATAGAAAACCTGAACAGACCCATAACGAGTAAGGAGATTGAAACAGTCATCAAAAATCTCCAAACAAACAAAAGCCCAGGGCCAGACGGCTTCCCAGGGGAATTCTACCAAACATTTAAAGAAGAACTAATTCCTATTCTCCTGAAACTGTTCCAAAAAATAGAAATGGAAGGAAAACTTCCAAACTCATTTTATGAGGCCAGCATCACCTTGATCCCCAAACCAGACAAGGATCCCATCAAAAAAAGAGAATTACAGACCAATATCCTTGATGAACACAGATGCGAAAATTCTCACCAAAATACTAGCCAATAGGATTCAACAGTATATGAAAAGGATTATTCACCACGACCAAGTGGGATTTATTCCAGGGCTGCAAGGTTGGTTCAACATCCACAAATCAATCAACGTGATACAACACATTAATAAAAGAAAGAACAAGAACCATATGATACTCTCAATAGATGCTGAAAAAGCATTTGACAAAGTACAGCACCCCTTTCTGATCAAAACTCTTCAAAGTGTAGGGATAGAGGGCACATACCTCAATATTATCAAAGCCATCTATGAAAAACCCACTGCAAATATCATTCTCAATGAAGAAAAACTGAAAGCTTTTCCGCTAAGGTCAGGAACACAGCAGGGTTGTCCATTATCACCACTGCTATTCAACATAGTACTAGAAGTCCTAGCCTCAGCAATCAAACAACAAAAGGAAATTAAAGGCATCCAAATCAGCAAAGAAGTCAATCTATCACTCTTCGCAGATGATATGATACTATATGTGGAAAACCCAAAAGACTCCATTCCAAAACTGCTAGAACTTGTACAGGAATTCAGTAAAGTGTCAGGATATAAAATCAATGCACAGAAATCAGTTGCGTTTCTCTACACCAACAACAAGACAGAAGAAAGAGAAATTAAGGAGTCAATCCCATTTACAACTGAAACCAAAACTATAAGATACCTAGGAATAAACCTAACCAAAGAGACTAAGAATCTATACACAGAAAACTATAAAGTACTCATGAAAGAAATTGAGGAAGATACAAAGAAATGGAAAAAATGTTCCATGATCCTGGATTGGAAGAATAAATACTGTGAAAATGTCTATGCTACCTAAAGCATTCTACACATTTAATGCAATTCTTATCAAAATACCATCCATTCTCTTCAAAGAAATGAAGCAAATAATCCTAAAATTTATATGGAACCAGAAAAGACCTCAAATAGCCAAAGGAATATTGAAAAAGAAAGCCAAAGTTGGTGGCATCACAATTCCGGACTTCAAGCTCTATTCCAAAGCTGTCATCATCAAGACAGCATGGTACTGGCACAAAAACAGACACATAGATCAATGGAACAGAATAGAGAACACATAAATAGACCCTCAACTCTATGGTCAACTAATCTTCAACAAAGCAAGAAAGAATGTCCAATGGAAAAAAGACAGCCTCTTCAAAAAATGGTATTGGGAAAACTGGACAGCCACATGCAGAAGAATGAAATTGGACCATTACCTTATATCACACACAAAAATAGACTCAAAATGGATGAAGGACCTCAATGCGAGAAAGGAATCCATCAAAATCCTTGAGGAGAACACAGGCAGTAACCTCTTCGACCTCAGCCACAGCAACTTCTTCCTAGGAACATCGCCAAAGGCAAGGGAAGCAAGGGCAAAAATGAACTATTGGGATTTCATCAAGATCAAAAGCTTTTGCCCAGCAAAGGAAACAGTTAACAAAACCAAAAGACAACTGAAAGAATGGGAGAAGATATTTGCAAACGACATACCAGATAAAGGGGCTAGTGTCCAAAATCTATAAAGAACTTAGCATACTCAACACCCAAAGAACAAATAATCCAATCAAGAAATGGGCAGAAGACATGAACAGACATTTCTGCAAAGAAGACATCCAGATGGCCAACAGACACATGAAAAAGTGCTCCATATCACTGGGCATCAGGGAAGTACAAATCAAAACCACAGTGAAATACCACCTCACACCAATCAGAATGGTCAAAATTAACAAGTCAGGAAATGACAGATGCTGGCGAGGATGCGGAGAAAGGGGAACCCTCCTACACTGTTGGTGGGAATGCAAGCTGGTGCAACCACTCTGGAAAACAGCATGGAGGTTCCTCAAAATGCTGAAAATAGAACTACCCTATGACCCAGCAATTGCACTACTGGGTATTTACCCTAAAGATACAAACGTAGTGATCCGAAGGGGCACGTGCACCCGAATGTTTATAGCAGCAATGTCTACAATAGCCAAACTATGGAAAGAACCTAGATGTCCATCAACAGATGAATGGATAAAGAAGATATAGTATATGTATATACAATGGAATACTATGCAGCCATGAAAAGAAATGAAATCTTGCCATTTGCGACGACGTGGATGGAACTAGAGGGTATTATGCTAACCAAAATAAGTCAATGAGAGAGGGACAATTATCATATGCTCTCATTGATTTGAGGAATTTGAGAAACAAGACAAAGGATCATAGGGGAAGGTAGGGAAAAATGAAACAAAATGAAACCAGAGAGGGAGACAAACCTTAAGAGACTCTTGGTCTCAGGAAACGAACTAAGAGTTGCTGGAGTGAAGGGGGAGTGGGAGTAATGGGTGGCTGGGGGATGGACATTGGGGAGGGTATGTGCTTGATGAGTGCTGTGAATTGCATAAGACTGATGAATCACAGACATGTACCTTGAAACAAATAATACATTATATGTTAATTTTTGTAAAATGCTAGCAGATGGAAATAAATAATAAAATTTAGATCAGAAATAAGTAAAATAGAGAAATAAAATAATAGGAAAAATAATCAATGAAACCAAAAATTTGTTCTTAGAAAACACTAACAAGTTTGACAAACCCTTAGGAGACTGACAGAAGAAAAAAAAAAAAAAAGGAGAAGAGGAAATAAAAAAAGAAGAAGACACAAATAAAATCCATCACAATGACAGTCGTGGAGTACCTGGGTGGCCCACTCTGTTTAGTGTCTGCCTTTGGCTTGGGTCATGATCTCAGGGTCCTGGGATCCAGCCCCACATCAGGCTCCCTGCTCAGTGGGGAGTCACCCTGCTTGTGTGCTCTCTTTCTCTGTTAAAAACATAAATAAAATATATAACTAAATAAATAAATACTTCCCTTCCCATTTGGAATGATGGTAAGCTTTGGCAGTAGAGCGCTCTGGAGTGCTCTAAAGAGACATTGCAAGAGGAAGGGGTTTCCCCTTCCAGTTATTGTATGCTCTTTCACCAGCCTAACTCTAACACTGCCTACAGTCGTGCCCCATCTCCCTGGTTATGTCTGCCTACAAGCTTCAGCTCACCGGGACTCCAGAATTATTGCTGCTTTCCCCGTGGTTAGAGGCCAGCTCTAGCTGAGGTGACCCCGCAAACCCCTCTGCCATCGAGGGGTCTGGAACTACACCCCTTTTTTTTTGTATTTTTTTTTCAGTATTCCAAGATTCATTATTTATGCACCACACCCAGTGCTCCATGCAATACATGCCCTCCTTAATACCCACCACCAGGCTCATCCAACCACCCACCCCTCTCCCTCTAACACCCTCAGCTTGTTTCTCAGAGTCCACAGTCTCTCATCGTTTTTCTCTCCCTTCAATTTCCCCCAACTCACTTCTCTTCTCCATCTCCCAATGTCCTCCATATTATTTCTTATGCTCCACAAATAAGCAAAACCATATGATAATTGTCTCTCTCTGCTTGACTTATTTCATTTGGCATAATCTCCTCCAGTCCCATCCATGTTGATACAAAAGTTGGGTATTCATCTTTTCGATGGAGGCATAATACTCCATAGTGTATATGGATCATCTTCCTTATCCATTCATCTGTTGAAGGGCAGCTTGGCTCTTTCCACAGTTTGGCGACTGTGGCCATTGCTGCTATGAACATTGGGGTACATATGGTCCTTTTTTTCACTCTGTCTGTATCTTTGGGGTAAATACCCAGTAGCGCAATTGCAGAGTCATAGGGAAGCTCTATTTTTAATATCTTAAGGAATCGCTGCACTGTTTTACAAAGTGGCTGCACCAACTTGAATTCCCACCAACAGTGTAAGAGGGTTCCCCTTTCTCCACATCCTCTTCAACACACGTTATTTCCTGTTTTGTTAATTTTGACCATTCTAACTGCTGTAAGGTGGTATCTAGGTGTGGTTTTGATTTGAATCTCCCTGATGCCTAATGATGATGAACATTTTTTCATGTGTCTGTTAGCCATTTGTATGTCTTCTTTGGAGAATGGCACCTTATTCAACAAAGTCCAGATTCCCCTTCCAAGTTTGTACTTCCTTGGGTACTCTCCTGTAAGCCCTAAAGTACCATTTAAGGTTCTTCTTCCACCTCTAGAATTACTCTCCTATACCAGCTTAATACTTCTTTATAGTTTCCTAAGTTAAAAAACTGTGGTTTCTTTCTCCTGATAGCACTCAACTTGATAGCCAGAGTATTCCAGAAGATGGACCCATACAGAGGGGATCGGTGAGTTAGCTTGCTCATGCCTTCAGGCTCAGTGCAGTGCTGAGATCATGCCTCGTGGAAGACAAGGTGCTAGTAATCCATGGCATGCAGGGCATGAAATTTAACCAAGCCACACTAATTATCTGTGTTGAATGATGAAAAAGCACCAAGTGACACATACACTTTGGGAGCCCAAGTGGCTGCTGCCCTTGACTAGTACAGCAGTGTTGATGACTGCAGTGTGGGATGAATAATTTTTAGTGTAATTAAATCTTTATAGAGAGAAAAGAATAAGCTCAGGTCTTTTAATTCTCAGATGACAGCCTGAGAACCAGAAGGGTTTGCATGTAACCCCTTAAAAAATAACTATTTCTTGCAGCCACAAGATTGACATTGCTGAAAATTAAACACAATTCTCATGTTCTGAGTAACACAACAGTGGAATTCACAGTCTCACCCGGAGTCCTCCCAGGGAGTCGTAAGGGCAGACATCACCCTGTTCCTGATCAGATGGGGAAAATATTCAGCCTTTTACCATTAAGTATGTTATCTGCAGGTCTTTTTTGTAGATCTTATTCATCAGCTTTGAAGATATTACCTTGTATTCCTAGTTGTTGACAGACGAGCTGTTGGTTATTGTGAAATGGTTGTTTTGCATCAGTTCATATAATCATCTAGTTTTTTCTTAGACTGTTAACACAGTAGATTACACTGATCCATCTTTGTAAGCACAAAGGAGAACAGCTAAGCCAGAAGAAGAAAGAAGGAAAAATTAATAGAAATAAGAGCAGAAATCAATGAGGGAGAAAACACACATACAGTTTTAACACTGCAAAAGTTAATTCTTAGAAAGACCAGAACATGAATAAATCCAGTGGTATTCGCTCAATTTTTCTTGTAGTCCATAAACCTTCTACCAAGGGACATAGTCAGTCTGGATCTGAAAGAAGAGACCCC
>NW_022631305.1:123926-176808 GCF_010015895.1 Lontra canadensis
TCATTTCCCTAATCAGTGTGTCTCCTGCCTTGATCATGAGATCTGTTATTCACAAGAGACTTTAGGCATCTTCTCTTTTGTTCTGTCTGAAGGCTGGAAGAGGCTCTTGGTGGTTGTTTTTAGGTGTGTGTGTGTGTTTTTCCAAACTGCACAGTCACAGAAAGAGAGATTAGAAAGAGGTCTGTGAAACTCTGTGCTTGTTTTCTTTTTGTAAGGATTACCTTCTTTCATGTTTCTTTGAGGGTTTTTTTTCCCCCAATTTAGAAATATCCGAAGGAGAGTCCATCCTGCCCAACATGCTTCCCAAGCCTGCAGGAGTTCAGTAAGTGCTTGTCGACTGGCTCACTGATTCTTTAAGAGCAACCTTAGTAAAAGAAAATTAATCTTGACATCTAACCTAGAATTGTTTCTACTTCAATTCTTTTCCCTCTAATTACTTTGAGTATTTTCCTCCTCAGCAATCTAGGACATGGAGCTCTATTCCCCACTGTCTCATTCTCCTTTATTTCTGTTCAGTTAAATATTCAAGTGCCTCATAAGCCCATCTTGTGATTTATGTGCTTTGCTTTTTATTTTTATTCTGTTCTCTGTTCTGAAGACTTGTCTTTACAAACCATAATATCTCTGGTTCGCTGAGAATCAGCTGACATACTGACATGGTATTAGGGATTGAAATCTTAAGGAAGCAGAAAAGAGGGAGAAGAGAAAGCAGGGAAGGAGAGAGATCATGTAGGGAAGGGAGTACCGCTCATCACAGCAACACACAGCAGCAAGTGCAGCCAGTGCTCAATCATAGAGGGTCATTTCAGAGATGCCAGTCATACCACCACTTCTTGGGACAGTCCAGGGGTGCATGTGGGTAAAGAAGGATTTATCTCTCTCTTCTTACTCTCCCATTGGTGTTGACTCACCCACAATTTTCCAGTTACAGCATCCGGTGGTTACTGCAGCCACAGGAGCTCAGAGGCCCCATGGCTCTGGATCCAGCCCTGCTGGTACTCAGTGAAGTGATCTCTCTTGCCCAGCTGGCACCACAGTGCAGACCCTCTCCATCTCTCCTGATTGATTATGGTGACAACATCTGCAACCTGGACCGTCACTCTGGGGACTGCGGAAGCCATGACAAGCCAATTTCCTCAGCAAGCAGAACCAGTGCCCATTAACTGGGCCCCACGTAACACCCTTTATAGAGAAAAATAGCTTATTATATCCTGGCATGCTGCTCCTATCATCTTCCATGAGGAGCCAAACACATTCTTCAGTATCAATGGTGTGTGTGCTTTTTTTTAACCTCACCCACACACCTCTCTCCAGAGAGGACCCTCTTCCCTCTCATAGCTCTGGCTCCATCCCTACCTCTCAAAATCATTTCCTTTGAAGTCCATGGTATTCACCTACACTTTCCTTTCTCCTTTAATCTGTGCTGGCTTTCTTAGATCAAATGCCAAAAGGTTTTGTGGTATTTCTTAACTAGCTGCTCCACATTTCCCCTGCCCTGTGCCCTGCTCTGCTCCTGAGGGATCAGACTATCCACGCTGACTGACTGCCAAACATGCCATAAATCATCCTGCAACTGTTGGACACTTGGGGCCACTTACCATATTTCACTATTATAAATAATGCTTAAAATTTGGATCTCTCTATGGTTGTTTCCTTAGGTATGTTCCTAACAAAGAAAGTATTATGCAACTGGAAGGTTTAATTGATACTGAATTTTCTCTCAAAGAGTACTAAAGTACATGTTTATTGACATTCTTAACAATATGAATGACCTTGCCCAAGTTATTTAATAAAATAGAAAGATAATATATAATATAGTGATATATAACCAATGCTATATAATGCAAAAATATAAGGGATCTTATTCATTCATTCATTGCCTGACCTTTATTTTTCAGACTTTTCTGTAATAAACATAACTAAGAGGAGACCTATTTTGTAAATGACATTTAGACACATAGCAAACAACCTATACGTTTAAAATTTAATATCATATGTACACTTCACAAGAACACTAAATGTTTGCATCATAGACAAGAAAAAGAGTGAATTTCACATTACTGAATGGGATTCAGAGCATTATGAACTCTCTTTGCATTGAGAGAGATAAGTTTTATGACCTGATTTTCTTTTGTGGTGCTTAAGAAAAGTCCATAAAGATTCTCCTTCCTGAAGATTTACTCTTTTGGGGTCATGAAGCTACCTTCTGTGTAATTTCAGAATTCTCTTGATAAACTATGTTTACTGCATGCATCATCCAACAGATGTGCTAGTACTTAGAAGCTGGCAATGAATATGGATCCTGTGGATTTAAATTCTTAAGTTTTTAAATATGGGATTTTTAGTTTATGTTTACCTTCCAGCACAGAGGTATATACCAGATGTTTACCATAATTCCATTTTATTTTGCTTTCTCTAATCTCTACCAATATTTTAACACAAAATTGTATCCAAGTAATTTGGAAATATTTTAATCATATTAGACCTATGTGTTAAGAAAAATCTAAGTCATAAAAAACAAAAGTGTCGGGGCGCCTGGGTGGCTCAGTGGGTTAAGCCGCTGCCTTCAGCTCAGGTCATGATCTCAGGGTCCTGGGATCGAGCCCCGCATCGGGCTCTCTGCTCAGCAGGGAGCCTGCTTCCCTTCCTCTCTCTTTGCCTGCCTCTCTGCCTACTTGTGATCTCTCTCTGTCAAATAAATAAAAAATCTTTAAAAAAAAAAACAAAAAAAAAAAAAAACCAAAAGTGTTGGAGCACCTGGGTCACTCAGTCGTTATGCATCTGCCTTCAGGTCATGATCCCAGTGTCCGGGGATGGAGCCCTTCATAGGGCTCCCTTCTCAACAGGAAGCCTGCTTCCCCCCCTCCCACTTCCCTCCTTGTGTTCCCTCTCTCGCTGTCTCTCTCTGTCAAATAAATAAATAAATAAAATCTTTAAGCAACAAAAAAGTGTTCCCTAAGATATTTGTAATGAATGCATAAGCATAAATATGACAAATCTGGGCGCCTGGGTGGCTCAGTGGGTTAAGCCGCTGCCTTCGGCTCAGGTCATGATCTCAGGGTCCTGGGATCGAGTCCCGCATCGGGCTCTCTGCTCAACAGGGAGCCTGCTTCCCTTCCTCTCTCTCTGCCTGCCTCTCTGCCTACTTGTGATCTCTGTCTGTCAAATAAATAAATAAAATCTTTAAAAAAAAATATGACAAATCTAAAGGCTTTGTTATCAAACAGGTCATAATACAATCAGTTAAGTTCTTGGACAATTCCTGGAAGACATTCCATCATAAATTATTTTTAAAATTTACTAGTGAAGGACACCTGGGTTGCTCAGTCAGTTGAGCATCTGCCTTCAGCTCAGGTTATGATCTCAGTGTCCTGGGATAGAGCCCCACATTGGGCTCCTTGCTTGTGCTTTCTCTCTCTTTCTCTCTTTCTCACCCATTTTCTCTTTCACAAATAAATAAAAATATTTTTTAAAAAAAATTATTAGTGACTTCCCACTTTACCCAAAACTTTAATGTTTAATAGTAAATTGTTCATCCTTTCTTCTTCCCTTTTAAGCCACCATATTATTTTAGACTAACTTTCTTCCAAATTTTCTGAGTAAATGTAAAAAGTAAAAGCTTTTGCCAGAGGTGAGACTTATTTTTTTAATAATTTACTTAATAACATAAAATAAAGGATTTGTAGTAAATTACTCTGGTGGTAAATTATTAAGTCTTGTTACCAGACTCTCTCTTTTCTAATAATAGGAATATATTAATGTTCCTACACAATGTATTAAGTAAATTTGCATCAAAACAATGTTAAAAATCTAGTTTTAAAGTAGTGGAGTAATAGAAAAAAATCCTCAAAAGTCTGTATTTTTTATTTTAATTTTTATTTTTTAAAACAGACACATAGACCAGTGGAACAGAGTAGAGAGCTCAGATACGAACCCTCAACTCTATAGTCAAATAGTCTTTGACAAAGCAGGAAAAAAGATACAGTGGAAAAAAGACAGTCTCTTCAATAAATGGTGCTGAGAAAATTAGACAGCTATGTGTAGAAGAATGAAACTCGACCATTCTCTTACACCACACACATGGATAAACTCAAAATGGATAAAAGACCTCAATATGAGGCAGGAATCCATCAGATTCCTAGAGGAGAACATAGGCAGTAACCTCTTCAACATTGGCCACAGAAACTTTGTTCAAGATATGTCTCCAAAGGCAAAGGAAACAAAAGTGAAAATGAATTTTTGGGACTTCATCAAGATCAAAAGCTTCTGCACAGCAAAGGAAACATTCAACAAAACAAAGAGGCACCCCATAGAATGGAAAAAGATATTTGCAAATGACACTACAGACAAAGGGCTGATATCAAGGATCCATAATGTTGAGTTTGAGGATCTCAAACTCAACACACACAAAACAGATAATCATGTCAAAAAATGGGCAGAAGACATGAAGAGACACTTTTCCAATGAAGACATACAAGTGGCTAACAGATACGTGAAAAAATGTTCATCATCATTGGCCATCAGGGACATTCATGTCAAAACCACATTGAGATACCACCTTACACAAGTTAGAATGGCCAAAATTAACAAGACAGTAAACAACGTGTGTTGGAGAGGATGTGGAGAAAGGGGAACCCTCTTACACTGTTGGTGGGAATGCAAGTTGGTGCAGCCACTTTGGAAAACAGTGTGTATGTTCCTCAAAAAATTAAAAAATAGAGCTACCCTATAACCCTGCAATTGCACTATTGGGTATTTACCCCAAAGATGCAGATGCAGTGAACAGAAGGGCCATCTGTACCCCAATGCTCATAGCAGCAATGGCCACAGTCACCAAACAGTGGAAAGAACAAAGATGCCCTTCAACAGAGAAATGGGTAAGGAAGATGTGGTCCATATATACAATGGAGTATTATGCCTCCATCAGAAAGGATGAATACCCAACTTTTGTATCAACATGGATGGGACTGGAGGAAATTATGCTGAGTGAAATAAGTCAAGCACAGAGAGTCAATTATCATATGGTTTCGCTTATTTGTGGAGCATAAGGAATAACACAGAGGACATGGGGAGAAGGAGAGAGAAGGGAGTTGGGGGAAATTGGAGGGGTAGATGAACCACGAGAGACTGTGGACTCTGAAAAACAATCTGAGGACTTTGGAGGGGTGAGGGGTAGGAGGTTAGGTGAGTCTAGTGGTGGGTATAATGGAGTGCGTGTATTGCATGGAGCACTGGGTGTGGTGCATAAACAATGAATTCTGTAACACTTAAAAGAAATTTAAAAAAAATAAAAAAAAAAGAGGGCGCCTGGGTGGCTCAGTGGGTTAAGCCGCTGCCTTCAGCTCAGGTCATGATCTCAGGGTCCTGGGATCGAGTCCCGCATCGGGCTCTCTGCTCAGCAGGGAGCCTGCTTCCCTCTCTCTCTCTCTCTCTCTGCCTGCCTCTCCATCTACTTGTGATCTCTCTCTGTCAAATAAATAAATAAAAAATCTTTTAAAAAAAAAAAAAAGAAAGGAAAGAAAAAAAGTCTGTATTTGTAAATGTAAAAATTTTAATCTAAGTAATAGTTGTTTATAAAAATAATTCTGGAAGACATAGAGGCTTGTTGTAAATAATACATTTTCAGATTAATAATATATCTGAATATCTTCTAATATCTAAAGTAATAATATTCTACATTAAAAGCTTCCTTGGGCTAAAATATTTCCTGGACCTACCTGATGTGCTCTTAAAGTTTTAAGAGAGAAATCAAAGGTTCTTGAGCTATCATTGGGGAAATAATGACGGAGAAAATGTTTGAGTTTTCTCTTTTTCCTGGATCTTTTGATTACTGAATTTGCCGTAATAAGTTAGCAGCATTGTTGGGTATACATTTGTACATGCTAATGTTATTGAGACAGGCTTAGTTTCAATTGTGGTAACTTTTTTCTCTGATGAATAAAAAGGAGGGAATTCTAAATAAATAAATACATAAAGTGATAGAGTAAGATGACTCTGCCTCTTCTCCCACAAATGCATTCCATAAGAGAGAATAGGACCTAGAAGATATTGTACTGGATGAAACAAGTCAGACAGATAAAAACAAATGGCAGACAAATAGGAAGACAAATATGATTTCTCTATATGTGGGATCCAAAAGAATTTAAAAAATGAATGAAAGCAGAATCAATCCTATAAATACAGAGAACAAACCGATATTTGCCACAGGGAAGGGGATAGGAGGATGAGCAAAATGGGTGAAGGTTTCCAGTTATGGAATGAATAAGTCATGAGAATGAAAGGTAAAGCATCAGTAATATAGTCAATGATATTGTAATAGTGTCATATGGTGACAGGTGGTAGCTACACTTGCAATAAGCATAATACAGTGTAAGCATAACATAACATCTATATGTTGAATCTCAATGTTGTGCATTTGACACTAATGTACTGTTGTGTCTCAACTATACTACAGTTTTTAGAAAGGGAATAAGAAGCAGAAATACATATCTATCTTCAAAAAATAGAACCATCTCAACTGAAGCACAAAACATGAGGATTAGCTAGCACACATGGTGAAAATCAAACAAGAGAATGAAAAGAACATTCACCTCAGAGACAGAGTTAGAAAGCTATTGTTCCATTCTTAAAAGATGAAACTCTATATCAGTGAATTTTCTTGACCACATCAGAAATGGTATTTTCACAGAAAGCAACCAACTCAAAAACTGGAAAAGACAAATGCCTGAAGGAGAAACAGGACTCACTAGTCTTCTCTGAGACATATAATGCAGAACTCCATATAATCCAGAGGAAAGGCCTCAAAATCATTAGTCTCAAATGTTAGTAGGTACACACTGGGAATGAAGGAACAAAGTGGGGAAAGTAAAAGATGCTTTACCCATGTGGAAGGATGAAGAATATTTGTGAAGACTGTGACTACTGCTAAGGACTGAGGTCTGAAGTAGCAAGAGATGCAAAAAGACCACCTCTCCAGGAAGTATAACACAGGAAGGACCCACAGTCAAGCACAGAGACAAAAACAAGGTCATTCAAGGCATTTTTATCTGGTGTGAGTAAGAACAACAACCATCAACTTCAAGCTGAAGTGAGAAGACACTGGATGGTAACTCAAGGCCATACAAATAAATAGCTCTGGTAATGGTAAATACGTAGGCCAATATAAAAGTTAGTAGCATTGTATTTTTAGTTTACAATTTTAGTTTACAACTTTAGTTTATAATTCCTCATTTTAATTCCTACATATTTAAAAGACAAATGCATAAAACAATGATTATAAATCTATCTAAATCAGTGTACAATGTATAAAAATGTAATTTTAGACAACAACAACATAAAGGGGAAGACAGCACTACAGGATCAGCAATTTTTTAACCCGGTGAAACTAAACTGGCATCAATTTAAATTAGATCATTTCATGTCTATAGTGTTAATTGTAATTCCAGTGGTAACCACTAAAAATTACCTAAAAATAGATAGAAGATGAAATGAGAAGGAAATCAATATGATACACTACAAAAAGAAAAATCAATTAAATCCCCAAAAAACAGCAGTCATAGAAAATGAGGTACAGAAAAGAAAAAAGACATAGAGAAAGTAAATAACAAAATGACAGGAGTAAGTCCTTTATTAATATAAATATAAATGGATTAAATTCACTAATCAAATTTAAGGATTGGCTCAGTGTATTTTTTAATTATTAAATATGCACTTCTTACAATAGATTGACTTGATATTAAAAGATACACATATATTGAAAGTGAAAGTATGGAAAATATACTTCATGCAAATAGTCACCATAAGCAGGAATAAATGAAATACATGATGGAAAACAGAAAGGATTAATGAAACCAGAACTTGACTTTTGAAAGGATCAACAAAATTGACAAACCTTTTAGCTAGACTAAGAAAAAGAGATAAAATTCAAATAACTAAAATGAGAAATAAAAATGGGGTCATTACATCTGAACTTACAAAAATAAAATATGATTATAAAAGAATACTATGAACAACTGTACACCAACATATTGGATGACTTAGATGAAATAGAAAAATTGCTAGAAACACACACTACCAAGACTGACTAAAGAAGAAATAGAAAATCAGAATAAATATGTAACACGCAAAGATTGATCAGTAATCAAGAGCTGATACATGCTACAATGTCAATGAACCTTGAAATCAAGCTAAGTGAAAGAAATGAGTCACAAAAGTTACATATTGTGTACTTCCATTTATACAAAATATCCAGAATAAGTAAAGACAGACACAGAAAACATAATGATGGACTTTAGGCCCTGAGGAGCAGGGAGATGGGAGAATGCTTAATAGGTAGGAGATTGTTTTTTCAGGTGATAGAAATGTTTTTGAACTAGACAGAGATATTAGTTGTACAACATTGTGAATGAACTATATTCCTCTGAATTTTTCACTTTAAAATCATTTTACATTATATGAATTAATTTATTATCCATTAAAAAATACATAAGCAAAACTCATAAAGCTCAAAGAAAAGGTGTAAAACCATAGTTTTAGGTAGAGATTTAAGTATTCCTCACTCAGGAATTGATAGAAAAAAAGTCAGAAAATCAAATATGATACAGGTGAACTGAACAGCACTTAGAACCAGCTTGAACAACGGATGCTCATGGAACGTTCCCTTTAAGAATAGAACACAAGTTATCTCAAATGCACATGAAAGACCATATTCTGGACTACAAATCATAACAAGTCTGAAGTAATAAAATTTAAATAATGTAAAGTACATTCTCAGGTGATAATATAATTAATAATAATAGAACAGTAGCTAATATATAGGAAGAAAGTTTCTGCCAAACCTCTTAGGGTCTCCAGGTAGGTATAAAAATTAAACTAACAAGGACAGATTAAGAGGAGAAGAGCATGCAAATTTATTTAATAAAAAGTTTTGCATGACACAGAAGATTTCATAAGGAAATGAAGACCCAAAGAAGAGTTAGGTCTGAGTATCTTTGCTTAGATGAGGAAGCAACCCAAGTGAAAAAGATGTGAGATATATATCTAGATATATAGATATATATAAAATCAATATTACTCAGCCATAAAGAAGAATGGAATCTTGCTATTTGCAACAACATGGATAGATCTAGAGGGTATAATGCTAAGGGAAATAAGTCAGAGAAAGAAAAATACATATGATTTCATTCATGTGTGGAATTTAAGAAACAAAATAAATGAATAAGGAAAAAATGAAACAAACAAACAAACAAAAAGACTCAAATACAGAAAACAAACTCGTGGTTGTCAGAGAGGAAGTTCATGGGGAATGAGTAATATAAAGGGAAATAAGAGCACACTTATGCTGGGGCACCTGGGTGGCTCAGTGGGTCCGCATCGGGCTCTCTGCTCAGCAAGGAGTCTGCTTCCACCCTCTCTCTGCCTGCCTCTCTGCCTACTTGTGATCTCTGTCTGTCAAATAAATAAATAAATAATATTAAAAAATAAGGCACACTTTTCCTGATGGGCACTGAGAAATGTATAGAATTATTGAATCATATTGTACACCTGAAATGGATATAAACTATATAATAAGTATACTTCAATTTAAATAATAGACATAAAAATGAAAACATAAAAATAATAATAAAAGCAAAATTGCACAATTTGCTTTCAGATAGAGACACCAGAGAAAAATAATTCCTGTGATTCTCTGCAACTATTGACCGGAAAACCATGCCTCTGCCACGTTGGATCCCTTCTCCTGACTGCCCCCCAGCTGCCCCAGCTCTGCCCTGAATCAGCCGGGCTCAAGGATACAGCAGCCACAGTGAGCACCACTCAGATTCCTATCAGGCAGCACACATACCAACACGCACCCCCGAGCACAGTCAAATCTGAAACCACGCAGTGATTGAATCTGGAGCGGCGGCAATCATCCTCTGAGACGACTCGCAAGCAAGCAGATCAACCAGTGACAGTAAGTCCGATAACAGCTGTCCTCCTGTGATTTCAGAATTATTTTTAAATACTAACGTAATAAAAATAATAAAAAAAATTAAAAATTAACTCAGAACTATTGTCAAAAGACCAATGGGATCTTCTGTGACAGAACCCAAGGTATGAGCCTGTGTTGCGTTAATGATATTTCTTGTCACCACTCTCCCCATCGAAAAGCAGTGGCCATCAGCACCCAACAAATACACTCATCCTACAGCCTGAAGAAGACACACCAGACAAAAGAAAAGGCTGTCCTAAGACTGTCTTTGTCAGCCCCTAATCGGTGCATTTCTGTTCACCCCAGTGACAGGACAGATGACTTTATAGAACCAAATAACATGGGTAATGATCATTCTGTCTTATTTTACCAAAACTGAGGCTGTGCCTGATGCAAGAAATAGACACGGCCAATGACCTTTAGCACACGATGTCTCGTCCAGTGACACATGGTAACTCCTGCTCAGTGCTGCTGTTAGAGAATGGCTCCCATGAGGACATTGAGGATGGCTACTCCAAACTTCAGGTCCTCTGGAATCATGCCATATCTCCACTCCTGGGGTCTTCCAGCTCCAAATACAAAACAGGTCAGCTGGTCTCCCCAGGAACCAGTCCCTAAATGTCCATGGAGCTTTAGACTCTATCGGATTCCCTAAAAGCGAGAGGTCCAGTACCATCCTCTGTCAGCCTTCTAGGTGGAAGCCGTTCTTAGTAACAAAAACAGATTATGGAAAGAGAGGTCTCCGTGGAGTAGACGTCACACATCACAGAACACTTTCAATGTTCGGGGCAGACATGAAGGGCTCAGGAGCAGAGAGCAATTGCACTCACTGTGTTTTCACTCAGGACAAGTTAGTTGAGAGTGTGAGATAGCAACGAGGAGCGAGGAAAATTTATACATATAATTTTTTTTTCTTCACATAAAGAAACAGATTCCATGAGTGGCCCCTTGGAAAAGAGGTTCCAGGAAGATCAGGTCACTTGGTCATTTAACTGGTTACAGTCTGACATATAGACAAAAAACACACTTTCGTTGTGCTAACAAGTTTACTCCAGTGACCTGGGGATGGCTTGTTCAGACAGTAGTGGTGTGCACGACCATCCGTGTGATGTTCAGAGCCCAGTGCACGTGAGGGCACATGGCATGGCCTCGCACCTCTACTGTTGGCCAGGCACAGTGTCAGTTTCTCTGACTCATCTGCTCTGTGCCGTGGGCTGCTGTCCACTGTGAAATGGGAGTGTGCCAACATCCTCTCTGGGATATCAGAACAACTGAAAAACAAATCAACAGAAAAATGTTCAAGTATAATTGGATTCTTTCCAAATACTGGAAGATATTTTAAATGATCTCTCACTGTAGCCTTCTCTAATACTTTAAACACGGACATGATGGTCACAGTGCAGGGGCTCTGGGATCAGGCAGGACTTCATGGTCAGGACATACCTACAAACTGGGTGCGTGGGTCAAATGAAGTTAGTAGGCTGATGAGGTGGCCTTGGACTTTACCTAAAGATTAGAGAACACCAGTTAGTATCTAGGATAAAGCAACTCTAAGTAAATATTTGTAAGTCTTACTGTGGAGAAGATTCTCTTAATTATAGTGCATTCTAGCTAGCTACTTCTGGTCTGAAATGGGCTAATTAAAACAAAATTGTTTTTAAAAAACCTGTAAAATAAGGTAAAATCTGTAAAAATAAGGTTCTCAAGTTTGCTTTTACAAGGTAAGGAGAACCCCAAGAATTATGTCCCATTTTGCAGAATCATTGAAACTTTCCAAAGAGGAGCTACACAGACATAGATGGCAGCTGAGTTTCATAGTGGCCACACCTCCCAAGTAGAATTTCCACCTTGTTGGTGCCAAACACAACTTTGCTGGGGAGCAACATATTTTCTGTGATTTTTCAAAATCCTCCCACCTCTTTCTTCCCTTCCCACAACAGTCTCCAGGATAACCCCTGCTCAGTCTCCCTAGATCTCTCCACTGCTGATTGCTTTCTTCATTCGCTGCATCCTCTCAAAACCCTGCACACACCCCAGGCAAAATTCAACCCCCAGAGAATGTAGAGGAAGCTCTGTTCATTACACACATGCCTGCTTCCCGGAGCAGCTGACCTCATGTCTGTAAAGTGGGATTTGATTAAATAAATGTGATATACCCAGACTACAGAATATCTTGTAGGCATCAGTAAAATAGCTGAATTATGTTAATCCATAAAACAGGCATGTGGTATTAACTACCAAAAGTAGGCTGCAAGTAGTCTGATACAGTGTGTACATATGTGTTTGGAAAGCGAGGTAACTGTGACATACAGTTCATCGCCATGGGGGGGGCTGAAAATGAACATGCATTTACTGATTATGTATCATCTATCATTTATTATTATTATTATTTCTTTTTTATTAATTATTTTTATTAACATATAACTCATTATTTGCCCTAGAGGTACAGCTCTGTGAATCGTCAGGCTTTCACATTATTTCTGTTTGAATTTTGTACAAGTGTATTTTCTAGTCACAAATAGTAGAAAATGAACAGATTTATTTTATAAGAAAGATAACGTGCTGTAATTTGGTAATACAAAGAAGGGATATATCAAAACTAAAAATTAGATTGTGAGATTATTTCCTCCAAAAATGGATTCTTCTTTTTTGGACAATTTAGTCATCATAATTTATCTTTTAAATGGTGCTTTATGTGCTTGCCTGTTTAGGTGGGCCCAGATATAAACTCCTCGCTTGGGATCCTAGGAACAAAAATAATAACACAACAATGCAAAATCAGAATATTAGAAGATACTCAGTCCAAACTCTAACAATAATTAACATAAACTTTCTCCAAATCTCTCAGTGAACATACCCCACCTACAAGAAAAACCCACTTAAGCATAAGTTGTATAAAATTGCATTTGCGTTGTTTTAATGGAAGATTCGCCTGCATTCCTGCTTGTTTGGAGGTCAGATCTCTCTTTCCAGCACGGCCGCTCTCTTTCCTAGGCCAGCAGGCCTTCAGCCTCCTCCAGGCAATGACACTGTCTTCCAGCACTAAGTACCGGCAGAGAAGGGCCAGTGGGAGGCCTTGCTCTGGGCTTCTGTGCCCTTCTACATCGTTACACTGTTCAGTGATCTTTTTGCATCTTTTGTGGTTTGGGCTCCCTCTTCCGGACAACCTGTTTCACATCGCCAGTTTGCTTCCCTGAAAGCAGAGCACGTAGATGACGGAGTGTTCTGGGCAAAATGAAATCAAAACATAATTTCTGACAGTTTGGGGTAATCCTATTTCTAACACCCAAAGTAAGTTGTTTGCTGAGTTCCCACAGGAGTCAGAGAAGGGCTTGTGGGCTTTAGCAACAAGAGCATCTGAAATTACAGGACACCCCTTCGGCCCAGACCTGAGAACCATCAGCCCCAGGCTCTGCGGCTAAGCATCCCGCTGTAAGGGACACCGAGAGAGAGCAAAGGTGCTGAAAGGCAGCGTATCCAATGCAGCTGCTCCTGAGGGATGTGAGGTCTGGTGATGTAAACAGGTCGGTGAGATCCAAATTCAGAGCACTCGGGACTGTCTGCAGCCCTTACACATGTACCCGGTTACTTTACAACCACACAGGGGCTTCTCAGTAAGCCCAAACAAAGACAGGCATGGTTTCTGAAACACCAGGGTAATGGGCTTTGGAGAGATGTTTGGGGGGTAAGGGTGCACCCTGGGTATTGCTGTTAGAGCTCTGGTCCCCAGGCAGGAGGGCTTGATTCCCATTTAGACTCTGCCGCCAACAGGGTGCTAGGCCCTGGTGGATCTGCGCTTCACGTGTAACCTAAGAGAACCGGTCAAGAGTGGAACCTTTGGCTGCCGTTGGCTCCTGCTGTCCACAGGCTGCTCAGGCAGATGACTGAGATAAAACACGCTCCTCTGTCTGAAAAGCTGGGCTGTACCAAACGTCTGTCCCTTTCTCACATGGCTCCCAGGGACTGGGTTCATCAGTAGGAATGAGCTGAAGCAACATGGGCAAACACAGGACATCTCCTGCATAATGAAAATTGTTCACCACCAAACTCTTAGTTTAAAAGTTTGGCTTAAATATGGTGTGGGAAGAGCAGGTCTTGTTAATAGGGTGAGGAGGAGGCTGGTACTAAACTTTGGCTCTTCTGATTTTGGCAGATGTTCCCAGACATCAGAAGTCCAGTGGGGATGTGGTAATGCCAACACCACACTGTCGTTAACAGCCTCATTATAAGCAGTCTCACTGTTCTTGTCAGTGGGTGATGGCACTCCCATGGGTGTCAAGTGAATCTCATTACAGTTCTGACTTGCATTTCCCTAATAACTAGTGATACCCAGCAACTTTTCAACTTGTCACCTACCTGTTGGTGATTCATTGATACTCTTTGGGAAAAATGTCTATTCAGGTCCTTTGCCAATTTTTTAGTTTGATTATTTGGTATTTTTTACTGCGCATTGTATGAGTTCTTTATATATTTTGGATATTAATTCCTTATCAGATATATAATCTGCACATTTTTCCCATTCCATAGGTTGTCTTTTCATTTTGTTGTCTGTTTTGATGCCAATATCATATTCTTTTGATTGATAAAGCTTTGCAATATAGCTTTAAATCAGAAAGTACAATGCCTCCCACTCCTTTTTCTCAGGATTGCTGTTGATTCAGGGTTGATTCATGGTTCCATATATATTTTAAGATTTGGGTTTTTTTTTACTTCTGTAAGAAATGCTATTGGAGTCTTGATAATGATTGTGCTGAAGCCATAGATGGATTTTGGTAGTACTGATGTTTTAACAATATTAATTCTTCCAATCTATGAACACAGAATAACTTTCCCTTTATTTGTATCTTCTCTCTCTCTCTCTGTCTCTCTCTCTCTTTTCATCAGCATCTTATAGTTTGAAGGGTAGAGATCTTTCACCTCCTTAACTAAACTTATTCCTGAGTATTTCATTGGTTTGGATGCTATTATAAAGGAGATCTTTTTAAAAATTTCTTTTTCAGATAATTTGTTGTTAGTGTATAGAAATGCTACTAATTTTTGTATGTTAGTTCTGTATCCTACAACTTTACTGAATTTGTTGATTAGATTTAGTAACATTTTGGTAGAGTCTTCAGGATTTTCTGTACATAAAATCATGTCATCTGCAAATAGAATTTTACTCTTCCTTTCCATAATTGGCTATATTTTATTTCTTTTTCTTTTCTGATTGCTCTGGCTATGTCTTCTAGTACTATGTTTAATAGGAGTGGTGTGCATGGGCACTCTTGTCTTGTTCCTAATCTTAGAGGAAAAGCCTTAAAATTTTGGTGTCAGGTGTACTCTTAACTATGAGCTTGTCAAATACGGCCTTCATTATGTCAAGGCATATGCCCTCTATACCCACATTATTGAGAGTTTTTATCATGAATGACTGTTGAATTTTGTCAAATACATTTTTTATGTGTTGGAAATATCTTATGATTTTTTTCCTTTCTTTCTATTCATGTGGTATAGGATATTGATTGATTTATGTGTGTTGAATCATCCTTGCATTCCAGGTTTAAATCCCACTTGGTCATGGTGAATGATCCTTTCATGTGCTGCTGAGTTTTTTTGCTAGTATTTCAGGCAGGACTTTTGTATCTGTATTCATGAGGGATGTTGACCTATGGTTTGTTTTTTGGTGATATCCTTTTCTGGCTTTGTTATCAAAGTAATGCTTGTCTCAGAAAATGAGTCTGAGAGTTTTCCCTACCTTTAATTATTGTTTTTGAGAATATGAGAAAGATTAATATTAAATCTTCTTTAAATATTTGGTAAAATTCACCAGTGAGGCCATTTGGTCCTGAGTTTTTCTTTTGGGAGAGATTATTGATTACCGATTCAGTCTCCTTACTAGCAATTGTTCAGTCAGATTTTCTATTGCTTCCTGATTCATCTTGGTAGGTTGTATGTTTCTAAGAATTTTTCTATTCCTAGATTTTCCATTTTGTTGATGTACAGTTCTTCCTAGCAGACTCTTATAGACCCTTTGTATTTCTGTGATATCTATTGTATGTCAGTTTCTCATTTACAATTTTGATTTGATTCCTCTTTTTTTCCCTAGGTTATTTTAGATAAAGGTTTATAAATTTTGGTAATCTTTTCAAAGAACTAACTCTTGGTTCTCTGATTCATTGGTCATTCAGAAGACTCTTCCATTTCCATGCATTTGTGAATTTTCCAGCTTTCCTAATGTAATGGACTTCTAGTGTAATGCCACTGTGGTCACAAAGGTTAATTGCTAGATCTTAATTTTTTTGGATTTGTTAAAACTTGTTTCATGGCTAAACCTAAGGTCTATCCTAGGAAATGTTTCATGCGTACTTGAGAAGAATGTGTATCCTACTATTCTCAGAGTATTTTGTACGTCTGTTGTGTCCGTTTACTCTACAGTATTGTTCCAATCTGCTGTTTCTCTATTGATTCTGTCTGGATGATGTATCTACTGTTGAGTGGGGTATTAAAGTCCCCAACTATTATTGTATTGTTGTTTATTTTTCCTTTTTAGTTCTGTTATGGTTTGCCTTATATATTTAGTGCTCCAATTTGGGATACATAAATATTTACAATTGTCACATCTTCTTGATGTATTGATCCTTTTATCATTATATAGTAACCTTCTGTACCTCTTTTTATTTTATTTTAAAATCTATTTTGTCTTATATAAGTATAGCTATCTATACTTTCTTTTTTCCTTTTCTTTTTTTTTTTTTTTGGTTGTTGCCATTTGCTAGAAATACATTTTTTCCATCCCTTCACTCTCAGTCTGTGTGTGTTTTTAAAGCTAAAATGAGTCTCTTTTAGGCAGCATGTCGTTAGATATTTCTTTTAAACATCAGCTGTTCTGTGTATTTGAATGGAGAATTATTTGTTTATATTTAAGATAGTTAATAGGTAAGGACTTATTATTGCTCTTTTATTAAATTATTTTCTGGTTGTTTTGTAGATCCATTGTTCTTTGTTTCTTAACCTACTGTCTTTCTGTGTTCTGTTTTGTTTTGTTTTGTTTTGATGTCTTTAGGTATCACTGTACTTGACATCTTTATCATGGGTGTGTGTGTGTGTGTGTGTGTAATTACTACAGGTTTTTCTTTATGTGCTTACTGAGTCTTACATAAAATATCCTGAAATTATGCACCCTATTTTAAACTAATAACAACTTGTCATTTTGGGACGCATTTATTTTCATGTCCTTTGTTCTCTTCAAAATGTTGCAAGTTAAGGAGTGAATCTCAGATATATTGATTACCTCAGAATACTTGTTCTTGGAGTAGGGAAGCCAGAGAAGTAGTACTCATTCAAAAACCTGTCAGTTACCACTTACTTCTCTCAAGGAGGGCACGACATTACCCTTTCACATATATTAGTTCATTAGGTCCATCTGGCCAGATGATATTGCCATTCTTTTATGAGAAGAGATATTTAAGCTTACACATACTAATAAATGATTTATTATTCATTATTTATCAGACTGAAATGTTACTGGAACATGGGTCATCTACTCTTAATTCAGTGGATACAAATGGTGTCTGGAACAGTGTGTTATGACACTCTGAAAACATTTGTTAAATATATTAAAATTAATAAGATGGACAATTGCTGCTTAACATTAAAAACTAAATAAAATTTCAATAAAATAAAATAAAATAATAAACTAATAATGACTAAATTTTAATAGAATCCCTAAGCTTTACACTTCTACTTCTCTTTTCCCTCACATTTTAGATTATTGATGCTACAATTTATGTGTCTCTTATGTTGTATAGCTAATAACAGATTATTGTTGTTATGGCTTTTTTTTGCTATTTTTTTCTAAGTTTTAAACTGGAGTTATAAGTGAATTATACAACATCATTTTTATGTTGTAGATTTTAACTTTGACTACATGTTCACCATTACCAAGGAGTTCTACACTATCTCCTGATGTTTTTATGAAGTTAATTAGCATCATTTTCTTCCACTCAAAGAAATCCCTTAACATTTCTCATAAGACAGGTCTCACAGTGTTGAATTCCCTCATTTTGGTTTGTTTGAGAAAGTTTTTATCCCTTTTCATTTCTGAAGGACTGCTTCACTGAGTGTAGAGTTCTTGACTGACAGGTTTTTTGTTTCCACATTTTGAATATGTCATCCCTTTCTCTCCTAGTTTGAAAAGTTTCTGTTGGAAAAATTCATCTATCATTTCATGGGGATTTCCTTAAATGTAATTTCTCTCCTTTTTCCTTTTCCTTCAAAATCCCTTGTATTTGGCTTTTGAAAATCTAGTTCTAATGTGTATCTGGGTAGCCACATTCAGGTTCAGCCTATTTGGGCCTCATGGATTTTGATGTCTGTTTCTCTCCCCGGGTTTGGGAAGTTCAATTGCTTTAAATATACTTTCTATCCCATTATCCTTCTCTTATCTTTCTGGAGTTTCCATAATGCAGATATTGTTGGGTTTTTGTTTTGTTTTGTTTGTTTGTTTTTATTGTGTCTTATAAGTCCCATAGGCTTTCTTCACTCTTTTTCATTCTTTTCCCTGTCAGGATACTTTCAAATGTCTTCTCTTCCAGGACATGGTTTCAGTTTGCTTTTGAAGCTCTCTGTTGAATTCTTCAGCTCAGTTATTATATTTTTCAGTTCTAGAATTTCTGGGATTTTTTTAATGGTTTCTATTTCTTTGTTGAACTTTTTGTTTTGTTCATGTATTATTTCCTTCATTTCATTTAGTTGTCTCTCTGTGTTCTTGTAGTTCACTAAACTTACTCTGAACTTTTTGTCTGACAGATCATAAATCTCCATTTCTGTGAGGTCAGTTATTGGAGTTTTATTAGTTCCATTTGGTGGTGTCCTGTTTCCCTGTTTTTTTGGTGATCCTTGATTCCTTATGATGGCATCTGGGCATCTGAGAAAGTGGGCTCCTCTTCCAGAATTTATAGGTTTGCTTCTGCAGAGATAGTCCTTTACCTTTGCAGCTCAGTTTGGGTGTCTGGATATGTCTGCTGGCAATATCCTTGAACAGGTGGGGCCTGCTATTAAGGTCTATTTTGGGGCAAGCTCAGTTTGGGTGTGATTGTGCCATTGGCTTATAATAGCTGGATTGGACAGCTGGCTTGCTTGCCTGCCCACCTATGGCTATAAGATGGCCTCCAAAGTTGTCTGCATTTGTAGATCAGGACTGGGTACTGTATTTAGCAATAGATGGGCTATAACTTAACTTCCTAGGTCTGGCAGGATACAGGATAAAACAGGACCTACACGACTTGTTGTTTAGGGACCTGAATCAGGTAGGAGTGTGCCCTGAGTTCCCTGGTCAGATGAGGCCATGAGTGTTGCTCTGCTGAAAGAGAAAGCCACAGGCTGTGCTCTCTGTTAAGTGTTACTGTAAGCAGGGCTGATGGATGGGCTATACAGCTTCTCATATATAATCTGGTTAGGTTCCCTAGGCAGGCAAGCTGAAGGCTATATTCACCAATGAGTTGGTCTACAGATTAGTTTTTCTGCACATGTACAGCAAGAGAAGCAACCCCAAGGCTGCTAAGGTTCTTTGCTTGTGGTCTTAACTCAAGCTGAACTGTGCCCCACTTTCCCTGGTCAAAAAGGGCCATAGAGTTTGCTCTGAGGGTGATCAACTCTACCCATCCACCTCTTGGCTCAAGACTTGCTGAGTTACACAGCTTTCAGGTATTTCAACAGCTTTCAGCTCTCATATTTACCAGGGACTGGGAGCCATGACCCAGAGCAGGTGGCTCTATGATTCAGGTCCCCTACCTGGGCATGGGCAGACTAGGTTCCAGGCCAGCAAATTGCTTATTCAAGGACCTGAATCAGGCAGACCTGCACCCCTGGTCACACTGCACTACTGACTGGATCTGCAGGGGAGCGAAGCCACTGATTGGAACTACTATTTAGGCTCTGCAGGCAGGAACTCAGTCTGCCAATACCTGAGTGCAAGTTGTTGGAAACCCTTCCCCCTTCTCTGTCACAGAATCCCAGTTTTGACCTGAAAGTTCCTCTGCAATTCCTGTGAGACCAGACCAGAAAAGAGGCCCTCACAAAGTCCCTGCAACACTGGAGGGTCTGGATTCCACCCCTGGGCTCTCTTTTCCCACTGGAGATGTAGGCTCAGAAGAAATCCCTGTGCTTGGTGCTGTGACAGCCTGGGGGAGGAGCAATACAATCAGTATGTGTCTCTTTCCATTACCCATTATTCCATTACAAGACAAGTCTGTCTTATTCTCTGTGGCTCAGGGGGTGCTTCAGCCTCACTCCTGTGTTCTCGAATTCTCTCAGTGGCATCTTGTTCATGAATAGTTGTTAGTCATTCTTTTGAGAGGAAGTGAAGTCAGAAATTACCTATGTCACCATCCTGGTGACATCACTCTTCTGTATGAATTCTTTTTCTTTCTGATGATTTATTTATTTATTTATTTGAGACAGAGACAGAGATAGATGGAGAGGGAGATAGCAGAAGACCAGAGGGAGAGAGAACCTTAAGCAGACTTCACTCTGAGCATGGAGCCCAACATGGGGGTCAATCTCATGACCCTCAGATTACAACCGAAGCAGAAACAAAGAGTCAGATCCTTAACCAACGGAGCCACTCAGGTATCCCTGGTTATGAATTCTTAGTGGAAATTGGTTTTCTTCCTATTTAACACCAACTTGAAGATATACATGTTCCATTCTGTCTCCTTCTGTGCAGTAAATTTAATTATTGTTCACATTTGTTTCCTTTTTTATATGGAGGTAGCATTTTAGACTCCCCACATCTACTGTGTCCTAGATTTTATATTTTTGTATTTCCTGTATCAAGGAATCTTCAGTAACTACTGTGTTTTCATTGGTTCAACAGAGCCATTGGGAAGAAATCCATGTTTACTACTTGCATATATCTCAGAGGTCTCACCTTCTCTCATCTTAGGTCTCTCTCTGCACTTCCACAACCTGAGGAATATAATTTTTTAAATGTCACATTTTTTATAAAGATTTGTTTATTTATTTATTTATTTATCTGAGAGAGAGAGAGAGAGAGAGAGAGATCATGAGCAGGGAGAGGGGCAGAGGGCAGAGGGAGATGGAGAGAGACTCTCCAGTAGACTCCCCACTGTGCTAGGAGCCTGACTTGGGGCTCAATCCCATGACTGAAATCATGACCCAAGCCAAAACCAAAAGTCACTCAACCAACTGAGCCATGCAGACACCCCTAATATGTTACATTTTTTTTCAGTTAGAGAGTTATTTTTATGTTAATAAGATTATTCAGACTGTGAGTCTGGCTTTAACATGTTTATTTAGACATATTAAAGATTTTTTTTCTATATGATATTCCCATTATCTACAGTTTCAATAGTGTAATATCTGTTCTGATTCTGTTCTTATTTTCATCTTGTAATTTTCATCACAAAGGTTTGTTTCATGGTATGTTTTGTAGAAATTGACTGTTAAAACAGATTCCTTATTATTTTATCTATGAAAATTCTTTCAGTTTTGCTTTTAAATTAAATTATTGTGCAAAGGAATTTCATTCATTTTTGCCAATCTGGTGAGCAGAAATGGGGTTTGTTGTTTGGCACCATGTATGTTGTGTGAATTATACTGATATATACATGTAATTGTAGGTTTGTGGTTTGGAATGCTGTTGAGAAAAATTAGGCTGGAATATCTATGTTTGTACTATGTAGGATAAAATAGTTTTCCATTTCTTAACTTCTTTTTTTTTAATTTTTAATTTTTTCAGCGTAACAGTATTCATTATTTTTGCACCACACCCAGTGCTCCATGCAATCCGTGCCCTCTCCAATACCCACCACCTGGATCCCCCAACCTCCCACCCCCCTGCCCCTTCAAAACCCTCAGATTGTTTTTCAGAGTCCATAGTCTCTCATGGTTCACCTCCCCTTCCAATTTCCCTCAACTCCCTTCTCCTCTCCATCTCCCCTTGTCCTCCATGTTATTTGTTATGCTCCACAAATAAGTGAAACCATATAATAATTGACTTTCTCTGCTTGACTTATTTCACTCAGCATAATCTCTTCCAGTCCCATCCATGTTGCTACAAAAGTTGGGTATTCATCCTTTCTGATGGAGGCATCATACTCCATAGTGTATATAGACCACATCTTCCCTATCCATTCATCCATTGAAGGGCATCTTGATTCTTTCCACAGTTTGGCGACCATGGCCATTGCTGCTATGAACATTGGGGTAGAGATGGCCCTTCTTTTCACTCCATCTCTATCTTTGGGGTCAATACCCAGTAGTGCAATTGCAGGGTCAGAAGGAAGCTCTATTTTTAATTTCTTGAGGAATCTCCACACTGTTCTCCAAAGTGGCTGCACCAACTTGCATTCCCACCAACAGTGTAAGAGGGTTCCCCTTTCTCCACATCCCCTCCAACACATATTGTTTCCTGTCTTGCTAAATTTGGCCATTCTAACTGGTGTAAGGTGGTATCTCAATGTGGTTTTAATTTGAATCTCCCTGATGGCTAGTGATGATGAACATTTTTTCATGTGTCTGATAGCCATTTGTGAGTCTTCATTGGAGAAGTATCTGTTCATATCTTTTGCCCATTTTTTTATATGATTGTCTGTTTTGTGTGTGTCAAGTTTGAGGAGTTCTTTATAGACCCTGGATATCAACCTTTTCTCTTACATCGTACACAAAGATAAACTCAAAATGGATAAAAGATCTCAACGTGAAGACAGGAATCCATCAGAATCCTAGAGGAGAACATAGGCAGTAACCTCTTAGATATCAGCCACAGCAACTTCTTTCAAGATATGTCTCCAAAGGCAAAGGAAACAAAAGTGAAGATGAACTTTTGGGACTTCATCAAGATCAAAAGCTTCTGCACAGCAAAGGAAACAGTAAAAAAAAACAAAGAGGCAACCCACGGAATGGGAGAAGATATTTGCAAATGACAGTACATTTCTTAACTTCTAAAGCTATTTTCTTTAAGAGAGGTATTGAATTTATGAAGAATCTCACATTGAATGGCTCACCGTTTTGGAGAACCACCAGGCTTTGTCTCTGTCTTCCTCAAACATTCACCCCATAAACTTCAAACTATAGTACACCAGACATGTGCAAATTCTCTAAGTGGTGAAAGTGACTTCAAAGCTTATTAGTATTCCTATACTCATTCTTTATAATGTCAGAATTTTAATTAATTTACTGCTAGTTACACATAAATTTAGGAGTTAATTTTATTTTATCTAATTTTTTTATGTGTTCTCCATTTGGAGAATGTTTCTGAACACATAAATTCTGTCATAATGTGGGGAATAGAATCCAAAATCACATTTTATATTTTAAAACATGTTCATTAAAAAATTTTCCATTTGTATGTACTTTTCAATTTCTTGGCATATAATTTTCTACATTATCCTGTTACTAGTTTTGAATCTGTAGTGATCATAAAATTTTATCTCTGTGTGTTATTAATATTGTTTGTTCTTTTTCTATTTTTCCTAGTCTTATAAAACACACTCTTACTCAATTTTATTGGCACTCTTTGATTTTTTGTTTTGTTTTATCCTTTAAAATTGTTTATTCAAGTTATATCAGGCCTACCATTTATATGTTTTAGTTAGCTCTGTTCCTTTTAACTCCTTATCTTCAAGTGTTTATTTTATTTAAGTTAACACATTTTGTTCTTAAATATAAGACCTTATGTATACATTTGACTCCTGATCTGATTTAGATGGAGATCGCATGAGATTTGTACTGAAATCTCTCAGGATTTGGACTGAGATCTCTCGAAATTTGGAATAAGTCCTCATCTCATGATATTTGAAAGGAGTTCTCATGATATTTGGGTAAAAATCTCACAAGAACTGCCTGAGTTCTCATGAGATTTGG
Source organism: Lontra canadensis (assembly GCF_010015895.1). NCBI lineage: Eukaryota > Metazoa > Chordata > Mammalia > Carnivora > Mustelidae > Lontra > Lontra canadensis. The sequence continues at coordinate 147,766 of NW_022631305.1, forward strand.
ACTGAGACCTCATACTTCCAGTGGGGGAAACCAACACTGCCAGTCCTTCCAGTGGCTGGCACTGCAGCTGTCTACTGCCTCCACTAGCGGTAATCAGCATTGCAAAGCATTCTGGCATCCCTCGCACTGCAGCTGACCACTGCCTCCAGTGGAAAGACAGACATAGTTTCTTCTTCCAGGAAAGAAAGTTTCTTCTTCTTCTTCCTGCAGCTCACCACTGCTTCCAGTGCTAGGAAACTAGACTGCCACTCCTTCCAATGCCTCGAAGTGCAGCTCGAGCCTTATCTCCAGTAGCAATAAGCTGCACAGCTGTGCTGTTCATGGTCTTACACTGCATCTCAACACTGCCTCTAGTGACTGTAAGCAGCACTGCAAAGCCTTTAGACATCCTTCACACTGCTGCTGACCACTGCGTCCAGTGGTGGGAATGGACACTGCCTCTCCTAGCATCTTGCCCTGCAGCTCACCACTGCCACCAGTGGTTAAAAAAAAAAAAAAACTGAACTGCCAGGCCTTGCAGCACCTTAAACTGCAGCTCACTACTGCTTCCAGTGATGGGAAACTGCATTGCCACTCTTTTAGGGTCTCACACTGTAGCTTAACAATGCCTCAGGGGCGACACACTGCATGGCCACCCATCCATGGTCCTGCACTGCATGTCAACATTGCCTCTAGTGGCCATAAGGAGCACTGCAAAATCTTCAGGTACCCCTCCCACTACAGCTGACCTCTGCTTCCAGTGGCAGGAACTGACACTACCACTTCTTCCAGTGTCTCCCACTGGAGCTCACCACTGCCTCTAATGGCAGGAAACTGCACTGCTACTCCTTGCAGCACCCCACCCTGCAGCTTAGCTACTGCCTCCAGCGGAGACAATGTGTACAGCAATGCCAGCCACGGACTCACACTGCATCTCAGCACTGCACCTTTGGCCATAAGTGACACTGCAAAGCATCCTGGCATCCCTGGCTACAGGCAGCTGACCTCTGCCTCCAGTAGCAAGAATTGGCACAACTTCGTCTTCCAGCATCTCACTATGCAGCTCACCACTGCTTCCAGTGCTAGGTAACTAGATTGCCACTCTTTGCAGCATCTCGAATTGTAGTTCACTGTTGCCTCCAGTGGCAGGAACTGACATGGCGACTTCTTCCAGGAACTTGCACTGCAGTTTACCACTTCCTCGAGTGGTAGGAACCTGAGTGTCCACTCTTGCAGGGTCTTGCCTCCAGTAGCAACAAGCTGCACAGCCATGCTACGTATGGTCTCCCACTCTTTCTCACCACTGCCTCTAATGGCAGTAAGGAGCACTGCAAAGCCTCTGGTATGCCCCAAACGGCAGCTGACCACTGCCTCCAGTGGTGGGATACTTCACTGGCACTCCTCTTAGTGCCTCGAACTGCAGCTCAGCATTGCCTCCAGTGGAGACAAGGTGCATAGCCATGCCATCCATGGCCTTGCACTGCCACTAGTGGCTGCAAGCAGCACTGCAAAGCCATCAGGCATCCCTCACACTGCAACTGACCACCCCCTCCAGTGACTGGACCGTCACTGCACTTCTACCAAGGTCTCACACTGCACCTCCACACTGTCTCTAGTGGCCACATTCTGCAAAGCCACGCCGTTAATTGTCTCACACTGCAGATCACCACCACCTCTAATGGCATTAATGAGCACTGCAAAACCTTCTGGCATCACTCACTCTAGCTGACCACTGCCTCCAGTGGTGGGAAATGACTTTCCCATTTCTTCCAGGGTCTCACAATGCAGCTTACCACTGCCAGCAGTGGTTGCAAGCTGACTGGCACGTCTCTCAGCTGCTCTCACAATACAGCTAAGCACTGCTTCCAGTGACAGAATTCTTCACTGCCATGCCATCAAACAACTCTCATTATTGAGCTTTCCACCACTGGAGGCAGTGCTGAGCTCCAGTGCAACAGATGCTGAAAGACAGGGCACTTCAGCTTGCCACCAAGGGAGGGAGTGATAAGCTGCTGTGATAAGTGGGCGAGACACTGGAAGATGTGCTGCTGGAACTTCCTGACAATGGATGCAGTGGACAGGCACAGTGCAAGGCGTGGGAAGTCGAGACAGTGTGGATTCCCTCCACTGGAGGCAGTGCTGAGTTGCAATCTGAGGGATGGTGGAAGATGTGCCAGTGCGGCTTGAGACCAGTGGAGGCGTTGTGAGCTGCATTGCCAGACGCTGGAAGGCCTAGCAGTGCAAGTTCACTCCACTGGAAGGAATGGTGAGCTGTGGTGCTAGAGTCATTGGAAGACAGCAATGCTGCTTGCCACCACTGGAGGCAGTGACAAGCTGCCATGGGAAAAATGCTGGAAGAGGAGTCAGTGAAGCTTGTCAGCACTGAGGGCAGTGGTGAGGTGCTGGGTGACAGACCCCAAAAGGTGAGACACTGCAGCTTCTGTCTACAGGATGGAATGGTAAGTTGTATAGTCTCTGTTTCCCCAGGCTCAAGAGTGGAGGTAATAACCCCTGGAGCTGGGCCCCCACTCAGCATTGTGCTCTGTGTCCTCAGGTTTGGTGGTAATGGGCTGTCAAGATGGTGCAGGAGATGTCTCCCAGTGGGGGGTCTGCAGCCAGAGGGAACCAAACCCGACACATGGTGTCTTTTGAACCAAGGAGTTGAGTGTCTGTTTGGAAGAGTCTATTTGCTTCTCCAAAAAGGACAAGGGCATTGGCCAGCTTTTGAAGAAAGTGAATGACGACTGAAGAAACAAGCATGTGTCTCTCCTTCTCCCAGGAATCGGAGCAGGTGTGCAGGCTTTAGGTGGGAGGTGCCTGCTTATCCCCACCTGGAAACCCTTCTTCACTCTGGCTCCATGAGACCTGAAGTTTGGAAATCAGCATCTGAGTCCGTCATGCAGTTTGTCCCAGGACATCAGTGTTCAAATAATATAGTAGGCCCATTGGGTGCAAGGTCACATCCATGCCAGGACGAGAGGTAAAACTTCTCTTTCACCCCAAACATCCTGGGCTTTTCTCTTGTTTCCAGTGGAGCCACAAAGTCACACTGAAGCAGCTGTCAGCAATGTAGAGTGGGTGCCAGAGTTCCTGAGTTTCCCTGCAGGGAGCTCATGGCAGGGGATCCCATTTACTCTGCTCATTTCTGGCTTATGAAGGTATTTGGAACAGCTCTTTCCTAGGCAATCCTTGGATTAAAAAGGGAAGATGAGATGGATTCAGTGTGTGTTTTGAACATATAATGTGTTCCTTCATCTAATAGTGTTTATTCTGTTGGGCCTAGAATGTGGTGGAATGGCCAGCATCTAGAGTTAGGTGGCTGTTTGTGGTCAGATAGAGACATGGATGATGGCTTCTCCTTTTTCCAAGATGATATATCTGAATGGATTTGTCTTTTTATTCAGAGTTCCAATGAAGGCAGAGGGAAATTTCAAAATGATTCCAAGGAACCTTGGATGATTGAAAAGGGAAGCTTGAATTTCTAGGTTCAGTAAGTGGACCGTCTATATAGTTGGACATGCCATATTTTCTCTGCAGTTTCATGAGTGGTGAAGTCAGAAGGAGAGTCTTTGGGAATTCTCCTGGATAGATGCATTCTGGTGGCTTCACGGGGCTTGACGTCAGGAACCCTGGGGTGAATTTCTGTAGCTGCTTGTCTGATCCTGGGTGAGTCATGTTATCCCACAGGTTTTCCATTTCCTCCTTAGGAAATGGCTAGCAGGGAATGTTCTGCTTAAAGTGGAACCCTCCTGTACTGTCAGTGGGCATGTGGGCTGTTGCAGCCACTATGAAAAAGAGTATGGTGGTTCCTCCAAAAGCTAAAAACTGAAGAACCCTAGGATCCGGCTATTGCACTCCTATGTATTTCCCCCAAATGCGCAAAAATGCACATTCAATGGAGTACAAGCACCATGATGTTTATAGAAACATTATCACTAAGAGTGAGGTAGTCCCAATGTCCATTCACTGGTGAATGGAGAAAGAAGATGTGGGACACACACACACACACACACACACACACATGTTATGTCCATTATTAAACAAAATGAGACTGAGACAATGTGGAAGTTATTTAAAGCTTTATTTTATGATAAGTTTAGAAGTTAGACTGATCGGCCAGTGGAACGAGACTGAGACAAGGTGAAAGTTATGTAAAGTTCTATTTTATGTTGAGCATTAGAAGTCAGACTGACCAGCCAGGGCCATCTCCAAAGAGAGCGACCACCCCCAGCTAACAGGCTCAAGAACTGACTGACTGACCGGCCAGGGCCGCCTCTGAAGAGGGCCACCCTTCCCCATCTTACAGACTACCTTTTATAGAGCAAAATTCTGGCCACACATAGGTGGCCAGTGAGATTGTAGTCATATCAGGTCACATGCAGGTGACCAATTGAACTACAATTTACCCTATAGTAGCTGTTTGAACTAACCTATTACTCTGGTCAGAACTGGTGCTCAAGGTTGGTGCCCAAACGGTGGGGTTTACATTCTTTGGTGGTTAGGGAAAAAGTATGTGTGTTTTACTGATTGGATGTCTCCACCTGGCCTGACTCATCCTTGTATCCTGGGCTCTGTTATCAGGAACTGGCCGATCTGGCCTTGTATTCTGGACTCTGTTATTGGGAACTAGCTGACCATATTCTGCTGGTTTCCTAGACTTGTTTTTAAGTAAGTTTATCTGGGGGTGGGGGCAGCAGGGTCAGTTTAAGTTTTAGTGCACAAACAACAAAATGACTTTTAACCAAGATGGAGTCACTCTGGTTAAATAGGTCCTTACAATACATATAGGTAGAGGGATAGATAGATGGATAGATAGATAGATAGATAGATATAGATAGATACATAGTTAGATATAAATCTATCTGTTGATCTATCCACACAATGGAATAGGACCCAGCTTCAAAACGAATGAAATCTTACCATCTGCAAGGAAGTGGATGGATCTAGAGTGGGTTTAGCTAAGCAAAATCAGTAAGAAAATACAAATACCCTTGACTTGACTCTTATGGAATTTCAGAAAGAAAACAGATGAACATAGTGAGGGGAGAAAGATAGGCAAATGAGGAAACAGACTCAACCTTAGAGCACAAACCAAGGGTTGTTGAGGGCAGAGGTGTGGAGGAAATGGTTAAATGTGTGATGGCTATTAGGGAGAACACTTGTGATGAGCTCTGGGTGTTCTATGCAGTTAGGGAATCACAAAATCCTACCTTGAAGCAAGGAATTAACACTGCATCGAAACAAATTGGAATTGAAGTAAATGAAGAAAAGAATACCATGTTCTGCTTCATGAAGAGTGAGGTAAAAATGGAGTGATTTTCACTGTCCTATTCTGTAGATGATTATTTTCAAACATACTGTGGTAGGATACACTAGTTTCTGGTGGCATAAGGAGCCCTCAGAAAGCTGCAATGAAAGATTCAGATCCCAGAGCATGTCCATGTTCCATTGATATGTTACTTTCAGTCTGCCCAGGTACAAAGGTAAGTGGAGATAAATATGGCAGAAGAGGAAAAGAGGTGTTAAGCAATCAGGAAAGAGTATTTTCCCTTTCTTATGAAAGAATTGGGCCAGTGTAATTTTGGAAGAAGGAGCGGGGATCCCATAGCTTTGTGGCAGATGGGAGTTCCAGGTCTGGGATCGAATTCAGGGGTCCTGGAGGAGACCGGAGTGCATTCTGCAGGAAGATGTGGCCAGGTTGGCTCCAGTGATGACTGTGTGTCTCACATGTGACAGTTGTGACAGGTCAGGGCTGTGAGGAGGTTCCTGGGTGAGGACAGGTGAGGCCCAGGTGGAGAGTAGGCAGAGTGCCTTCTTCTGTGCCACCAGCCTCAGCCAACACACACAATCTCCTAGTCTGTCCCTGTCATTCCAGTTCAGACTTCTCCACGTTGCCAGGCTGAGACATTGGTTTGGGCTTCGTTCTTTGAGTGAGTGTGAAGTTTCAAAAGTTCAATGGTTGGAATGATGGGTCTTCAGAACATATGTTCTTCTTGTTCTTCTTTCAATCACTGAAGTGAATCAGACCTGTTAGTGGAAGGACAGTCTCTGTGTTTTTCTTTCCTGATTTCATTAAACAATGGGAAAACAGTCTTCTGAAATAGTCAAAGAATCCTTTGTGGGGGTTTATGTTTTTCTCTCCTGTGAATCACTTTCTGATACTAGAAATTATGTTTGAGGGGCACCTGGGTGGCTCAGTCATTCAGCATCTGCCTTCACCTCAGGTCATGGTTCCAGGGTCCTGGGATCAAGCCATGTGTTGGGCTCCCTGCTCAGCCGGAAACCTACTTCTCCCTCTCTCACTTCCCCTGCTTGTGCTCCCTCCCTTGATGTGTCTTTTTCTGTCAAATAAAAAAATAAAATCTTTTTAAAAAGTATTTTTTTTTTTTTTTTTTTTTTTTTTTGGTTTCACTTATTTGTGGAGCGTAACAAATAGCATGGAGGACATGGGGAGTTGGGGGAAGGGAGTTAGGGGAAATTGGAATAGGAGGTGAACAATGAGAGACTATGGACTCTGAAAAACAATCGGAATGGTTTAAAGAGGTGGGGGGGTGGGAGGTTGGGGGAACCAGGTGGTGGGTATTAGAGAGGGCACAGATTGCATGGAGCACTGGGTGTGGTACAAAAACAATGAATACTGTTATGCTGAAAATAAATTTAAAAATTATTAAAAAAAAGAATTGTTTTTTTAAAGTAAAGCACAGCCTCAGAGCTGTAATGGGGTGCAGTGCCCTTTATGAGGGGGAGAAATGGAGGAGGAGTGTAGGTTGTTAGGAGCCCGGGGAGTGGCTCATTGTGCTCCCAATGGAATGAAAGCCCCTGTTAGCCTTCCCTGGCGGGGGGCTAGGAGGCAGTGTGTGTGTGTGGGGGGGCTGCTTACTTGGTGGCACATCCTGGGCTCTGAAACCTGACCCTATGAGTCCCTTGTGACTTTAACTGGGGAATTTATGAAGAAAACAGAATGAATCCTAGAGGGCACCTGCATCCTTTGCACTCAGACAACTCCATGGAGCAAAGGAATCCATCATGCCATGAGGCGTGTCAGGATCCCTGAGGGTGTGGGCTTTGCTTCCTGGCAAAAGGTTGTGTCTTCATCCTTATCTGAACCAGAGCCATGTTGTCTGGTTAAGGAGATCCAGACCTTTATGTGAACATGTCATTATTATTCTTGTTATTTTAAGAAAGTAATATAGACATTGACTTCGAGATCCAAATATCAAAAGGAAAAACACAAGGTCAAATGTATATATGAGGACTGAACTTGTGGTGCCTCTCATTAGTATGGGCAATGTAGGACTGCCCGTATGAGAAAGAACAAGGAATTCTATTTGGATAGAAGTGTGCTGTGTACACAGAGTGCTTTATTCTATCATTTTCTTTACTTCTCTGAAGGGAAAATAGAGTGGTGACTGGAGCTTGGTTTCTGATTTAAAGGAATGGAAGACAAGAGATATGAAAGAGCAGAGTTCATGCTGACATGGTTTTCCATGCCCAGTGAGTGAGGGTTTGAAGCCTGGACTTGGAAGCATTGGTGTTCAGGGAGGATGTGGTCTGAGTTTCCTGCACACAGAGTCAACTGTCTTGTCTGCCTCATTGGACCAGTTCCCACCTTTTGAAGGCCAGCTTTAAGGTGGCTTGAAACCCTAGGGGATGAGAGGAATTATCTGGAAGGGACATCTGGGTGGGCCAGTGTAGACAAACCCAGGGAATTTCATAGCTAATGATGAACATGTTTCTGAGACTGGAGTTGGCTTCTCTGTGAGTAGCATTGAGCTGGGGTGGAAAGCAGTCTCTGGGCCTTAGGAGTCACCGTGTCAGCAGGTGTGAGCCTGGCAGTGGAGTCAGATCATAGCTGGGAGACTGTGAGGCTGTGGCAGTGGGCCATCATTCTTGATGCACAAGTCATCTTGCTTCAGGGGCAGGGCTTTGCTCCTCAGTCAGCCCTCCTGCTGCAGATGTGATAGGAAATTTGTTTCCTGTTGGATTCTCAAACCCTTGTCTCAGCAGGGGGCTTGGTGGGAAGCAGCCCACAGGCAGCATTCTGGATTCTTGTCCAGTGTGCCCCTTGCTTCCTCAGATAAGGCACCACAGGTGTCTTCTGCCTGGTGTCTGTGAATTCAGCCAGCAGAAGCACTTCTTCCAGAGCCACACCCCTGAGAAATCCTCCACTTTCCTGTGTTGTGTGGATGAGACCAGTTTTCACTTGTAACTGAAATCTCAGCTCCTGTCATTAGGTTTCAAAGCCACATGACACCAGTCTCACTGAAGCTCTCATTCCACATGGGACCTCATCTGCCAGACTGAGACTGAACCAAGGAGGTCTATTGTTGCTGCTGCTGCTGCTGCTTCATGTTCCTTCCTGAAAACTGTGCAGCAATGCCTGGTTTGTGGTGACATCCCAGGAAAGAGGGACAGGTGCACCATTCTGCCCCAACACAGAAGGATGCCAGATGTCAATCACAGGTGGCTGGTGCAGGGAGGAGAGATGTCTGTTTCCCAGGACCTTGGTCAGAAGGAGATTTGGACCTTGTGATGCTTCTCTGCTCAGCTTTCTCAGATGAGCACATCAGGAAAGGAGAGGAAGTGTGTGTGCTCACCTGGAATTGAGGAAGGTGTCTGGTTTCAGGTTTCATGTGCAAATGCATTCCTCTTATGGCTCATTTTCATGATGGTCTTCAGGGTGCTATAAGGGGACCCATTGTCCTGGGCATCCTGGCTGTGCAAGAGCTCTGGTCATCTTTTCCACCAGGTCTCTGGACTAGGAAATCAGAGGGAGTCTGTGGTGAAACAATCTGAATAGGCCTCCGTTTCCCCCTTGCTGAGATGACCTGGTGACTGTGATAACTGCTCTGGAAATATAAAGCAGGAGACAGGGCTGGGGTGCTGAAGGGGAGGGACAGTGGTGCTTGCTATTCATATAGGGTCCAGGTGGGACTTCGCTAAGAAGGTGATGTTTGAGTCAAGTTAAAAAGAAGGTGTGTGATCTCATATCAAAAGCCTTCTAAAAGGAAGGGAAAGCAAATGCAAAGCCCTTGGGGCAGGAACATACCAGGTACATCAAGGAGCAGCAACAAGGCCCTGTGGCCACAGGAAATGGCTTAAGACATGACCTCAGGGAGGTGACAGTAGGGTGGCAGAAAGCCATTGCAGGGCCAGACCCTGTGGGACCCTGTTTCACTGGGCCATCCTGGCAACAGTGTTGAGAACAGATGACAGAGCACTGAGGATGGGCAAGGGAGGTCAATGATGAAGCTTTTCCAAAAATTCAGGCAAAAGATGGGCTCCAGTGTGGACCAGACGGGTGGCCTTGGAAGGAGAGGTTAGTGCTATTCTGGGTACCTATTGAGGATGGAGTTCACAGGGTTTGCTGATAGGTTTGATATTGGGAACCCAAGAAAGGAGGAATTGAGGTAACTCCCATCTCCTGTGGGTTGTCCTGAGCGAGATGAAGGCGGCTTCTGGGGGTAGGAGGTAGTCTGTGTTCCACCTGCTGAGGAAGGTGCATTTTACAGTGGACCTGCTCATGTTTTTGTCCAGGAGAACTCTTAACATCTAACCCCTCAGCAACTTTCAAGTACAAGTCTCCCCCACTTTTCTCAAAGTTCATGGTGAGACACTTGGCTTTTTGAAAAGATCTAAGTTATTACCCAGCTCCAGTAGCAGGAAGAAACCAGAAGACTTATGAAAAAAGTCAAGAAGTGGCATTGCGTTCAGCTTCTGTTTTGTGGGGAACCACTACAGAGGTGGCGTGAACCCCAACCAGCTCCTTCCTGGGCACTGCTCTCTGCGTCCAGACACTGACACTTTGAAGTGTGTCTGAACATATGCTGTGCTTTCTCTCCATTTATTTTGGGCATCCATTAGGATGCTATGTCCTGAGGCCTAAGGAGAGCCAAAGAGAAGGAACTTTTGGTGTCTGGGCATACTCACTCATTTTTCTGTAGAAATGAATGGTCATTCTTTTTTCCATTTACACCATTTCTTCTGTGAAAGGTTTCCTAGGAACACTGTACTTTCAAGTAGTGGGGGAGCCTGTATCCCATCTTGCAGGGTTAGTTTTCATCTCCATTCTGCACAGAACATTCCATGACTTGCAGATTTTATCACTCAAACATGGCACCTTTGACTACCTTCACCCATTTCCCCCCACCAATCCCGAAGCTGGCAACCACCAATCTGTTCTCATTATCTATGCTTCAGTATATTTTTCCATGTGGAATATCCATGACAGGCTCTGGTGTTTGTCTTTCCATGTCTGGGTTACTTAGCATAAGGCTCCCAAGGTCAATGTTTTCATGTCTGGTTATTGTGAATAATCTTCTGTGAATATGGTAATGCCTCTCTCTTTTGGAGGGAGTGTTTTTGTGTTCTCCAAAGAAATACTCAGTAGAGTGGTTACTGTGTCATGCTGTAGCTGTATTATTTTTTTTCAGAACCTCCATAGTGTTTGCCACAGTGGCTGCACCCATTTCTATTCCCACCAACAGTGCACAAGGTCCCCTTGTCTACACACCCTTAGTGTACCAAGTGTCTCTCTCTCTCATATGATGGCCGTTCCAACCATGTGAGGTGATAGTTGATGACAGTTTTGACTTCTATTTCCCTGAAAACAGTTAGTGACGTTGAACTTTTTCTGTGTCTGTTGGCCACCTGTATACCATCTTTGGAAATATCTATTCACATATCCTCCTCAGTTTTTGTTCAGTTTTTGTTTGGATTTGAAGGAATGTTTTGTGTATTTTGGATATTAGCCTCTTCACACATATGATGTGTAGGTATCTTTTCTCATTGTGGAGGTTGCCTTTTAAGGGTTTGATGGTTTCTTTTGTCATGCAGAAATTTCAGTTTGATGTCCATCCACTGGTTTATTTTTGCTTTTGTTGCCTTTGCTTTTGGTGTCTGATGTAAAAAACTTCACCAAACCAATATCGAGAAACTTAGTACCTGTGTTTTCTTCTTAGAAGTTTATGGATTCAGTCCTTATATTCAAGTCATTCATCCATTCATAATTTGTATGTGTGGTGTAAAAAAGTGATCCAGTCACCTTCGTCTGCAATTAGTGTCCAGTTCTCCTAGTAATGTTCACTGAAGAGACATTCCTTTCCCAACTGTATATTTTCTGCTGCTGTTTCATAGGTTAAGACCATACATGTGTGGGTTAGCTTCTGAAGTTCCTTCTTTTTTCTTTTCTTTCCTTTTCTTTTCTTTTCCTTTCTTTTCTTTTCTTCTTTCCTTCCCTTTCCTTGCTTTGCTTTACTTTCCTTCCCTACTTCCCTTCTTGCCTTCTTTCTGGTCTTACAGTTAATATTTTGGGAAAATATTTTTTCCTGTCAGAATATATGCAGTGTGGTCTTCATTGATGATGTCTTCATACTCGTTGTTAGGACTTTTCTAACCTTTCACAGAAGAAATGGTGTAAATGGAAAAAAGAATGACCATTCATTTCTACAGAAAAATGAGTGAGTATGCCCAGACACCAAAAGTTCCTTCTCTTTGGCTCTCCTTAGGCCTCAGGACATCTGTGTTTTTGTAAATGAGTCCCTGGATCCATAGCTTTCAACAGGTTGAACATTTGGGCAGAACTACTTAAGTAGTATTGTATTCTTCCATCAGACACCAGTATATGGCTGACTGTCTTCTTTTGTGATGTTCTCAGTTGTGATGCTGGATATCTATATTTCCTTTTTTGTGGTAGGTTTATTAAAGTGAATTTAATTTTTCCTCAAAGGGTGGATTCTGAATCATCTTTATTTTATAATATATATTTATATAAAACAGCATGTTTAAATAAATGCATTTATTGGAAGCAACTGTTGGAATAGGACATCAATATTATTAATTCCCACTCAGAGTTAATAATTCTATCAGAGCTAAGTTTAAATAAACCTTAAATATATGAATGAATAAACTTTGCAAAAAAGTACTATGATTATGTTTCTGAGCTTTCTGTTATGTTCCATTGACCTGTGTGTCTGTTTTTATGCCAGTACCATGCTGTTTTGATGACAACAACTTTGTAATCTAGCTTGAAATTGGAGTGTGGTGACTCCAGGTTGCCTAGTTGCTTGTTTGCTTGCTTGCTTTCTCATCAGTGACATTATTTTATTTTACTTACCTTTACTTAGTATACATTTATATACTAAGTGTTTTTCTTCGACTTCTTTTTTATTATGATCGTATAGTGTGTTATTTGTTTCAAGGGTACAGGTTTGAGATCCTTCCGTTTTACACAGCACACAGTGTACACAGCATGTACCCTCCCTGGTGCCCATCACTCAGCCACCCCATTCATCCACCCCACCCCCTCCCCACCTTCAGAAGTCCTCAGTTTGTTTCCTGAGTTTGTGTCTCTTATGCTTTGTCTCCCTCTCTGGTTTCATCTTGCTTCCTTTTTCCCTCTCTTCCCCCATGATCCTTTGTCTTATTTCTTAAATTCTGCCTATCATACATGAAATAAGTCAATCAGAGAAGGGTAATGATGACTATCCTTCTCTGATTTATTTTGCTTAGCATAATAACCTCTCGTTATACCCATGCCATTGCAAATGTTAAGAATTCATTTTTTGATGCCCGTCTCTTATTCAATTCATTGTCCTATCCATTCATCTGTTGATGGACATCTGGGCTCTTTGCATACTTTGGGTCTTGTGGTCATTGCTGCTATAGAAATTGGGGTACAGGTGCCCCTTCAGATCACTACATTTGTATCTTTGGGGTAAATACCCAGTAGTGCAGTTGCAGGGTTGTAGAATAGCTCTATTATCAACTTCTTGAGGAACCTCCACACTGTTTTCCAGGGTAGCTTCACCAACTTGCATTCCCACCAACAGTATAAAAGTGTTCCCCATTTACCACATCCTCGCCAACACCTGTCATTTCCTGACTTGTTCATTTTAGCCATTCTGACTGGTATAAGGTGGTATCTCATGGTTTTGATTTGTATTTTCCTAATGTCAAAGGAAGTTGAACAGTTTTTGTACATCTGCTGGCCATTTGGATGTCTTCTTTGGAGAAATGTCTGTTTATGTATTTGGAATGTCTTGACTGGATTATTTGTTCAGTGTGTGTTGAGTTTGGTAAGTCCTTCCTAGATTTTGGATACTAGCCCTTTATCTCATATGTAATTTCCAAATATCTTCTCTCATTCTGGGTTTTTTGTTTGTTTGTTTTGTTTTTTGATTTGTTGACCATTTCCTTTGCTGTGCAAAAGCTTTCTATATTGCACAGCTCCAAATTTCATGGTTTCCATTGGGGGGTAGACAGTGTTTTGAGTTGTAGCTCTGGGATTACCAATCTGGTGGGATTCGGGGTCAGTCCTCTGGGGATGAAAGCCTGAAACCCAACATAAAGTTAGGATCAGGAGATATGGGCATGGCAGGCCCAATCTGTCAGTGTTGAGGGGAGCTCCCCAAGGGGCTGAGTAGAGGGAGGGTGTGGCCACACATGCACGTGGCTTTTAGAGCACTTTCTTGCAGGAATCAGACTGCAACCAGTTGGGACCTCAGGCCAGGCCCAGGCCATTCTCTGGAAGGCCCGTGCAGCCAGAAGGAAGTTAGCAAAGGGTATCTGGCCAATTCTCACAAGCTTTCTGCCAAAATCAATATCGTTTTGGGCAGAAAGCTCGCGAGAATTGGCCGGTATAGGGCGGTCCTTCGGACAGCACTGCCCCCCTTAGCCAAAAGCGCTTTGTCCCTCTGTGCATATCGCAGCCATCTGGAAAACGTGCCGGTGTGAAGCGGCCAACCCTGGGGGCCCACGACGCAGGAGAGATTTCCCAGAGCAGAGTTGAGGGAAGGGTTGTGGCAAGGCATCAGCCTCTGACTTTTCGGCCCGCTGTGGCGCCAAAGATTGGGGATGGCCTCAGTGCTTGCATGAAGGTTCCTCTCACTCTGACGGTTTTCAGTGGCTCTCAAAGGCACCGTCTCTGCCTGAGTGGCAGGTGGAATCTAGGTGTGTGACTCAGAATTCCCAAATTGGAGGGCTCTAGGGACAGGACCCTGGAAAAGAAAGACTGAAAAACCAGGTGAGGGTTGGGATCCATGCCTAGGGGCATGGCAGGCCCCATCTCCAGCGCCAGGGAGGGTACCCACGGAAGCTGAGTAGCAGGAAGCATTGGCCTTGCCTGCACCTGACTCAAGTAGAGCTTTATGGCAGGGTTCGAGCTGCAACAACTCGGGATCCCGGGCCAGGCCCAGGGGGCAGCCCTGCAGACATGTGGCTCCCAAAGCAAGTTTGCCGTGTTTTTTCCCGCCAGTTCTCATGAGCGTTCTGCCCAAATCAGGATCGATTTGGGCAGAACGCTTGTGAGAATTGGCCAGCATTGGGCAGCCCTTTGGACCACCCTGACCCCATGGCCTAGAGTGCTTTCTCGCTCAGGACATGTCGTGGCCAACCAGAAAACACTCCAAGATGACGCGGCCTACCTGGGGTCCCCAGCGCAGGGGAGCTTTCCTAGAACAGAGTTGAGGGAGGGGTTTTGGCTGGGCATCAGCTTCTGACTGTTCTGCCCACTGAGGCGTGGAAAGTTTGGGGCTGGCCTCAGTGGGGGCATGAAGGTTTCTCTCGCTCTGAGGCTTGTCCACAGCTCTGAAAGGCACCATTTCCACCTGGGTGACAGGTGGTCTCATGGCACGGGACTCAGGGCTCCCCAATTGCAGGGCTCGAGGGACAAAACCCTGAAAAAGTTAGACTGAGATACCAGGTGAGGGTTAGGGCCCGGTACCAGGGGCAAGGCAGGCCCCATCTGCCAGCACAAGGGAGGGTTCCCCCAGAGGGTGAGTAGCAGGAAGTGTTGACCTTTCTTGCGCCTTACTCACAGAGGGCTTTCTGTCAGGGTTCGAACCATGACAACTTGCGATCCAGGGCCAGGCCCAGGGTGTGGCCCTGCAGACATGCCACGCATGAAGAGAGATTTCCGGGGGATTTCCAGCCAATTCTCATGAGCTTTCTGCCCATATTGAAAAGAAATTTCACAGAAAGCTTGTTTGAATTGGCCCGTATTGAGAGGTGATTCGGGCCACGCTGTCAGCCGTGTTCTAGACCCCTTTTTCACTTGATGCATGTCGACACTCTCTGGGAAATGGGCCATGACCACATGGCTCCCCAGAGGGCCCCAGCACAGGGGAGGTTTCTGAGGGGAGAGTTGACGTACGGGTGGTGGCCATGCATCAGCCTCCTAGTTCTAGGCCCAGTGTGTCACTGATGGTAGGGAATAAGGTTAAGGCCTAGGGGCATGGCAGAACAAATCTGCTAGTGCTGAGGCGGGTTCCCTACAGGCTGAGTCGAGAATGGGGGTCAAGCGGCAAGGTATGGGTTTTGTTATTGTTTGGGCCATCTGCAGTGAGGGTGGCCTCAGGAATGCATGTGGGTCTCTCGTGGTCTGAGGGTTCTGGGCAGTTCTGAACCATAGGGCTTCCTCCTGGATGGCAGGCAGAGTCCTTAGGTGTGGCCAAGTGGTTCCCATACTGGAGGGCTTGTTGGACATACCTTTGGGCACACAAGCCTCAAAACACAAACTAGGGTTTGGGTTAGGGCTTAGGGGTATGCAGAAGCTGAGGTGAGAACCTGGTGTCTGAGTTGAGCACAGAGATCAGGAAGCACTTCAGGATGTGAGTTTGTGGCCGGGGTGGGGGCGTTGAGGTTAGGGGTATCCTCAGGGAGGCATGAGGGTTGTACCATTCCTAGGTTTCTACATAGCTTCGAATGGCATGGCTTCCTCCTGGTGGCAGGCGGACTCATGGGGTGTGGCCGAGAGGTCCCAATTTGGAGGGACAGTGCCAGGGTGGCTTTAGATCTGTGGAGGGTTTGGGAGCTGCATTAGGAGTCTGTGGAAGGCTCGGCAGTGCCAATTCACACCACTGGAGGGCGTGGTGCGCTGTGGTGCAAGAGAGCATGTAGGGGTGCAATGCTGCTTGCAACCACTGGAGGCAGTGGCGAGCTGCCGTGGGAAACACACCAGAAGAGGATTCTGTGCAGCCTGCTGGCTCTGAGGGCAGTGGGGAGGTGCTGGGTGAGAGACCCTGAAACGTGAGGCACTGCAGCTTCTTTTGACAGGATGGAGTGATGAGCTGAAGACTCTCTGTTTCCCTAAGCTCAGGAGTGGTGGTAACAACTGGTGGAGACAGGCCCCCACTCAGTCAGCACTGTGACCCGTTGCCCCAGGTTGGATGGGAATATGCTCTCAGGATGGTTCAGGAGGGTCCTCCCAGTGGGGGTCTGGAGCTGGGGGAAGCAAACTCGACCCATGGTGCCTTTGGAACTGAGGAGTTGAGTGTCTGTTTGGAAGAGTCTATTTGCTTCTCCAAAAAGGACAAGGGCATTGGCCGGCTTGAGAAGGAAGTGGATGACCACTTAAGAAACAAGCGTGTCTCTCCTTCTCCCAGGAATCGGAGCAGGTGTGTAGGCTTTAGGTGGGAGGCGCCTACTTATCTGAACCTGACAACCATTTTTTTGCTCTGGCTCCATGAGACCTGAAGTATGGAAATAAGCATCTGAATCCATCATACAGATTGTCCCAGGACGTCGGCATTCAGAGAAAACAGTAGGCCTGTGGGGCACAATATCACATCCATGCCAGGATGGGAGGTAAACTTTCTCTTACTCCAAACATCCTGGGTTTTCTCTCATCTCCAGTGGAGCCCAAAAGTCCCACAAACGCAGCTGTCAGCCACGGAGTGTGGGTGCTAGGGTTCCTGAGTTTCCTTGCAGGGAGTACCTGACAGGGGATCTCATTTTCTCCGCTTCTTTCTGGCTCACAGAGGTATTTGGAACATCTCTTTCCTAGGAAATCCCTTGGATTCAAAAAGGAAGATGAGATGGACTCGGTGTGTGTTTGGAACCTAGAATGCTTGCCTTCATCAAACACTGTTGATTCCATGGGTCCTGGGCTGTGGTGGAATGGCCGGCATCTAGAGTGAGGAGGCTGTTTGTGGCCTGGTAGAGGCTTAGAGGATAACTTCTTCTTTGTCCAAAGTGACATATCCTAATGGATTTGTTGTTTCTATCCAAAGAGTTCCGATGAGGGCAGAGGGAATATTCAAAAGGATTCCAAGGAGCCTTGGACAATTGAAAAGGGAAGCTTGACTTTCTAGTTTCACTTCGTAGACCCTCTAGAGAGTTGGTCATGGCATCCTTTCTCTGCAGTTCCATGGGTGGTAAAGTCAGAAGGAGAGTCTTTGGGAATTCCACTGGATAGAGGCATTCCGATGGCTTCCCAGGGCATGGCGTCAGGAACACTGGGGTCAATTTCTGGGGCTGCTTGCCGGACATTGTCTAAGTCATGTTATCCCCAGGTTTTCTGTTTCCACCTTAGGAAATTGCTGGCAGGGAGTGTTCTGCTTCCAGCGGAACACTTCTGCACTATCAGTGGGTATGCAGATTGTTGCAGCCACTGTGGAAAAGAGCATGGTGGTTCCTCCAAAAGGTAAGAACTGAACAACCCTAGGATCCAGTAGTTGCCCTCCTAGATATTTACCTAAAGGGCACAAAAATGCACATTCAGTGGGGTACAAGCGCCATGATATTCACAACAGCATTATCAATTATAGCGAAACAATGGAGGGAGTCCCAATGTCCATTTGTTGATTACATATATATATATATATATATATATATATATATATATAATCTCCCACATATTCTTAATTGAATAGAAGCCAGGTTCAGAAAGACTGAAATCTTACCATTTACAAGGATGTGGATGGATCTAGAGTGGATTTAGCTAAGCAAAATCAGTAAGAAATGACCAATAGCCTATACTTTGACTTCTATGGAATTTCAGAAAGAAAACATGAACATAGTGAGGGGAGAATGATAGGTCAATGACAAATGAGACTCAGACGTAAAGCACCAACCGAGGGTAGCTAGAGAGCAGGGGTGAGGGGGGAAGGGTTCAATGGGTGACGGTTCATAGGGAGGGCCCTCGTTGTGAGGAGCTCTGGGTGTCCTGTGCAGGGGAGGAATCATGAAATCCTGCTGCTGAAGTGCAGAATGGACACTGCATGGAAACAAGTTGGAATGAAGTCAAGGAAGGAAAGAAGAAGACCATGTTCTACTTCATGAGGAGTGAGGTAAAAGTGGAGGGATTTTCGCTCTCCTGTTCTGTCAATGATCATTTTCAAACACACTATGGTACGATACACTGGTTTCTGTTTGCACAAGGAGCCCTCAGAGAGCTGCCAGGAAGATTCAGACGTCAGAGCACGTCCATGTTCCATGGATGTGTTCCTTCCAGTCGGCCCAGGTACAAAGGCAAGTGGAGAGAACTAGGGCAGAAGAGGAAGGAGGTGTTAAGCAGTCAGGAGGTCGCCTTCCCCCTTTCTCATGAAAGCCTTGGGCCAGTGTCAATCAGGAAGAAGGAGAGGGGATCCCAGAGCTTTGTGACAGGCAGGGGAGTTCCAGGTCTGCCTGGAGCTGAAAGGGGTCCCTGAGGAGAGCTGAGGTAGGGGTGTGGCAGGCCCAAACTGCTGGTGCAGAGGTGGGTTCCCTGAGGAGCTGAGTTGAGGATGGGGGTCAGGCGGCGCATCAGGCTCGGGGGGCCGCAGAACGTGGGGGAGGACTCATGGGGACACGCAGATTTCTTCAGCTCTGATGGTTCTGTGCAGTTGCAAATGGACTGGTTTCCTGCTGGGTGCAAGGCTGATTCCCAAGGTGTGACTCCATGGTTCAAAAGCCAGAGGGCATGGGGGACAGGACCCTGTAGAAGGAAGCCAGAAAACACAACTTAAGGATAGGGTTATGGCCCTGGGGAATGGCAGCTTCGATCAGTTGGCACAGATGCGGGCTCCCCTCGGAGCTGAGTTGAGGGAATAAGTCCTGAAGTGGGGCACAGTCGGGGCTCCTGGCTGGGGGAATGCGGATGATGGGGTGGTGTAGAAGGGTGGGAAGGTTTCTTCCTCTCCAAAATTGATACAGTTATGGGCAGAAATCTCCTGAGATTGGCCAACATTGGGATGACCTTCGGACTACCCTGTCCCCCATGGCCAAGGACCCTGTCATGCTCGGGGCCTGCAGCAGCCACCTAGAAAATGCTCCAAGACAAGGTGGGACCCCCTGGGACCCCAGCATAGGGGAGCTTTCCCAGAGCAGAGGTGAGGGAGGGGTTGTGGCCAGGCATCCACCTCCAAATTTTAGGGGTGCTGGGGCTCCGAAGGTTGGGCCTGCCTCAGTGGGGGCATGAAGATTTCTCTCATACCAAGGCTTTTCATCAATCCGAAAGGCACCATATCCACCTGGGTGGCAGGTAGACTCATGGCGTGGGACTCAGGGTTCCCCAGGTGGAGGGCCCAAGGACAGGACGGTAGAAACAGAAGGCTTACAAGACAGGCTAGAGTTCAGGTCCAGGCCACGGGGCAGGGCAGGTCCCATCAGTGAGCGCCAGGGAGGGGACCCTTGGAAGCTGAGGAGCAGGAGACATCAGCCTCCCTGCACCTGCCTCATGGAGGGCTTTCTGACACCGTTTGAGCTGCGACCACTAGAGATCCCGGGCCAGGCCCAGGGGGCGGCCCTGCAGACATGCGGCACCCAAAGTGAGTTCACTGGGCCTTCTCAGGCCAGTTCTCACAAGCGTTCAGCACAAATCAGGATCCTATTGAGTAGAATACTCGAGAGAATTGACTGGCATTGGGCAGCCCGGCAGACCGCCCTAACCACATGGCAAAGTGCACTTTCTTGCTTGGGGCATATTGCGGCCACCCAGAAAACAGGCAGAACGACGCAGCCCACCCTTGGGCCACGGCGCAGAGGAGCTTTCCCAGAGCACAGTTGAGGGAGTGTTTGTAGCCGGGCGTCCACCTCCGACTTTTCTGGCCGCTGGGACGACCAAGGTTGGGGCTGGCCTCAGTGGGGGCATGAAGGTTTCTCTCGCTCCAGGGCTTTTCCGCAGCAATGAAAGGCATCATTTCTGCCAGGGTGGCAGTGGGCCTCGTGGCACAAGACTCAGGGTTCCTCAGTTGGAGGGCCCGAGGAACAGGACCCTGGAAACCGATGACTGAGAAAGCAGGTAAGGGTTAAGACCCGGGCCTCGGGGCAGGCCTGGCCACATCTGCCAGTGCCAGGGAGGTGACCCCCGGAGGCTGAGGAGCAGGAGGCATCGGCATTGCCTGTGCCGGACTCATGGAGGGCTTTCTGGCGGGGTTTGGACGCAACCAGTCGGGATCCCGGACCAGGCCCAGGGGGCGGCCCTGGAGACCTGCGGCTCCAGAAGTGAGTTTACTGGGCGTTTTCTGGCCAGTTCTCACACGCGTTCTGCTGAAACTGGGATCGGATTGGGCAGAACGCACGTGAGAATTGGCCAGCATTGGGCAGCCCTGGGGATGGCCCTGTTCCCCGTGGCCAAGGCCCCTTTGTCACTCTGGGCCTGTCCTGGCCATCCGGAAAACGCACCGAGATGACGCGGCCCACCCGAGGGCCCCGGCGCAGGGGAGCTTTCCGGAGCAGAGTTGAGGGACGGGATGCGGCCAGTCATCCACCTACACCTATTCAGGCTGCTGGAGCGCCCAAGGGTGGGGCTGACCTCAGTTGGGGAACGAAGGTTTCTCTCCCTCTCAGGCTTGGACAGAGCTCTGAAAGGCACGGTTTGTGCTGGGGATAGAAGGGGAGTCGTGGCGCGGGACTCAGGGTTCCCCAGTTGGAGGCCCCGAGGGACAGGACCCTGGAAATGGAAGGCTGAGGGAGCAGGTGAGGGTTCCTGTCCGGGGCTCGGGTCAGACCCGGCCCAAGCAGACAGGACCATGTAGGGGACCACCACAGGCTGAGGAGCAGGAGGTGTCACCCTTGCTACAGCCTGACTCCCGGAGGGCTTCCTGGCAGGGTTTGGACGCGACCGATCGTAAGGGCGGGCCAGGCACTGTGGGTGGCCCTGCAGACCTGCTGCACCCGACACAAGTTCGCCGGGCGTTTTTCGGCCAATTCTCATGAGCGTTCTGTCCAAATTGGGATTGGTTTGGGCAGAACGCTCATGCGAATTGGCCGGCCTTGGGCAGCCCTGCGGACCGCCCTGCTCCCCGTGGCTGAGGGCCCTTTCTCGCTCAGGGCCTGTCGTGGCAACCCGGAAAATGCCCCAAGACGATGCGGCCCACACAGGGGCTCTGGCGCAGGGGAGCGTTCCCGGAGCAGAGTTGAGGGACGTTATGCGGCTGGGCGTCCACCTCCACCTATCCGGTCGGCTGGGGCACCCAAGGGTGGGGCTGACCTCCGTTGGGGAATGAAGGTTTCTCTCCCTCTGAGGCTTGTCTGGAGCGCTGAAAGGGATGTTTTGCCTCGGGGTGGGATGGGGAGTCGTGGCGCGGGGCTCAGGGTTCCCCAGTTGGAGACCCCGAGGGACAGGACGCTGGAAACGGAAGACTGAGGGAGCAGGCGAGGGCTCGTGTCTGGGGCTCGGGGCAGGCCCGGCATTGCGGACAGGGCCAGGTAGGGGACCACCACAGGCTGAGGAGCAGGAGGCGTCGCCCTTGCTGAGCCTGACTCCCCGAAGGCTTCCTGGCAGGTTTTGGAGGCGACTGCTCACGAGGCTGGGCCAGGCCCATGGGGCGGTCCTGCAGAAAAGCAGTGCTGGAAGCGAGGTCGCCGGGCGTTTTCCAACCAGTTCTCATGAGCGTTCTACCCAAACAGGGATCGGTTAGGGCAGAACGTTCATGAGAATTGGTCGGCGTTGGGCAGTCTTGCAGAACGCCCTGTTCCCTGTGGCCGCGAACCCTATCTCGCTCGGGACATGTCACGGGCACCCGGAAATCACACCGAGAAGCCTCGGCCCACCCGGGGGCCTTGGTGCAGAGGACCGTTCCTGGAGCAGAGTTGAGGGACAGACTGCAGCCGGGCGACCGCCTCCGACTTTTCGGGTGGCTGGGGTGCCCAAGGGTGGGGCTGACCTGAGTTGGGGAACGAAGTTTTCTCTCCCTCTGAGGCTTGTCCAATGCGCCGAAAGGCACGGTTTGCACCGGGGTGGGGGGGGGGGTCGTGGCGCAGGACTCAGGGTTCCCCAGTTGGAGGGCCCGAGGGAAAGGACCCTGGAAACGAAAGGCTGAGGAAGCAGGTGAGGGTTCTTTCCTGGGGCTGGGGACAGGCCCGGCCCCAGCGGAGAGGGTCAGGGAGGGGACCACCACAGGCTGAGGAGCAGGAGGCGATGCCCTCGTTGGACCCTGACTCCCAGAGGGCTTCCTGGCGGGGTTTGGAAGAGACCGCTCGTGAGGCCGAGCTAAGTCCAGTGATCGGCCCTGCAGACTTGCAGTGACGGGAGCGAATTCGACGGGCGTTTTCCGGCCAATTCTCATGAGCGTTCTGCCAAAACCGGGATCAATTTGGGCGGGAAGCTTGTGAGAATAGGCGGCGTTGGGCAGCCCTGTGGTCCGCCCTGCTCCCGGAGGCCGAGGTCCCTTTGGCGCTCGGGGCTTGTAGAGGCCACTGGGAAAATGCGCCAAGTCGACACGGCCCACCAGGGGGCCAGGGCGCAGGGGAGAGTTCGTGGAGCAGAGTTGAGAATCGGGTTGGGGCCGGGCGTCTGCCTCAGTCTTTTCGGTCAGCAGGGGCGCCCAAGGGTGGGGCTGACCTCAGCTGGGAAACAATGTTTCTCTCCCTCTGCAGCTTGTCGGAAGCGCCGAAAGGCACGGTTTGCACCGGGGTGGGAGGGGGAGTCATGGCGCAGGACGCAGGGTTCCCCAGTTGGAGGCCCTGAGGGACAGGACCCTGGAAACGGAAGGCTGAGGAGGCAGTATTGGGTTCGTGTCCGGGGCTCGAGGCAGGCCCGGACCCAACGGACAGGGTCAGGTAGGGGACCACCACAGGCTGAGGAACAGGAGGCCTCGACCTCGTAGGAGCCTGCCTTCTGGAGGGCTTCCTGGGGAGGTTCGGGCGCGACCGCTTGCGAGGCAGGGCCAGGCCCAGGGGTGGTCCTGCAGACGTTCGGCACCCGAACCGAATTCACTGGGCGTTTTCCGGCCAATTCTCACGAGCGTTCTGCCCCAATCAGGATCGGTTTGGGCAGAACACTCATAAGAATTGGCCGGCGTTGGGCAGCCCTGCGGACCGCCCTGCTCCCCGTGGTCGAGGGCCCTTTCTCGCTCGGGGCCTGTCGCAGCCACCCTGAAAATGCCCCAAGATGACGCGGCCCACACAGGGGCTCTGGCACAGGGGGTTGTTCCCAGAGCAGAGTTGAGGGATGTGATGCGGCCGGGCGTCCACCTCCACCTATCTGGTCGGCTGGGGCACCCAAGGGTGGGGCTGACCTCCATTGGGGAATGAAGGTTTCTCTCCCTCTGAGGCTTGTCTGGAGCGCCGAAAGGCATGGTTTGGGTCAGGGTGGGACGGGGAGTCTTGTTGCGGGGCTCAAGGTTCCCCAGTTGGAGACCCCAAGGGACAGGACTCTGGAAACGTAAGACTGAGGGAGCAGGCGAGGGTTCGTGTCTGGGACTCGGGGCAGGCCCGGCATAGTGGACAGGGCCAGGTAGGGGACCACCACAGACTGAGGAGCAGGAGGCATCGCCCCTGTTGGAGCCTGACTCCCAGAGGGCTTCCTGATGGGTTTTGGATGCGACAGCTCTTGACGCCGGGCCAGGCCCACGGTGTGGCCCTGCAGACATGCGGCACCTGAAGCGAGTTCGCCAGGCGTTTTGCAGCCAATTCTCACGACTGTGAGAAATCGGTTTGGGGAGAACGCTCGTGAGAATTGGCCGGCGTTGGGCAGCCCTGTGGACCGCCCTGCTCCCAGTGGCCGAGGGCCCTTTCTTGCTCGGTGCCTATTGCGGCCACCCAGAAAATGCGCCGAGACGAAGCGTCCCACCCGGTGGCTCCGGTGATGGGGAGCATTCCCAGAGCAGAGTTGAGGGACGGGTTGTGGCCAGGCATCCGCCTCCAACTTATCGGTTGGCTGGGGCGTCCAAGGATGTGGCTGACCTCAGGTGGCGAAGGAAGGTTTCTCTCCCTCTGAGGCTTGTCTGAAATGCCGAAAGGCATGGTTTGCACCGTGGAGGGAGGGGGGGTCGTGGAGCGGGACTCAGGGATCCCCAGTTGGAGGCCCCGAGAGAAAGGACCCTGGAAACGAAAGGCTGAGGAAGCAGGCGAGGGTTCGTGTCCGGGGCTAGGGGCAGGCCCGGCCCCAACGGACAGAGCCAGGTAGGGGACCACCACAGGCTGAGGAGCAGGAGGTGTCACCCTCGCTGGAGCCTGACTCCCTGAAGGCTTCCTGGTGGGGTTCTGAGGCGACCGCTCGCGAGGCTGGGCCAGGCCCATGGGGCGGTCCTACAGAAGAGCAGCGCCGGAAGCGAGGTCACCGGGCATTTTCCAGCCAGTTCTCCTGAGTATTCTACCCAAACAGGGATTGGTTTGGGCAGGACGTTCGTGAGAATTGGCCGGCGTTGGGCAGTCTTGCAGAACGCCCTGCTCCCCGTGGCCGCGAACCCTTTCTCACTCGGGGCGTGTCACGGCCATCTGGAAAACGCGCCGAGATGACATGGCCCACCCGGGGGACCTGGCGCAGGGGAGCGTTCCCAGAGCAGAGTTGAGGGACGGGATGCAGCCGGGGGTCTGCCTCCGCCAATTCGGGCGCTAGGGGCGCCCAAATGTGGGGCTGACCTCAGTTGGGGAACGAAGGTTTCTCTCCCTCTGAGGCTTGTATGGAGCGCCGGAAGGCACGTTGTGTGCCGGGGATAGAAGGGTAGTCGCGGCGTGGGACTCAGATTTCCCCAGTTGGAGGCCCCGAGGGACAGGACCCTGGAAACGGAAGGCTGAGGGAGCAGGCGAGGGTTGTCCGGGGCTCGGGGCAGACCCGGCACCAGCAGACAGGACCATGTAGGGGACCACCACAGGCTGAGGAGCAGGAGGCGTCGCCCTCACTGTAACCTGACTCCCGGAGGGCTTCCTGGCGGGGTTTGGACGCGACAGATCACGTGGGCGGGCCAGGCACAGGGGGCTGCCCTGCAGACCTGCGGCACCGAAGCGAGTTCGCCGGGCATTTTCCGGCCAATTCTCACGAGCGGACTGCCCAAACCGGGATCGGTTTGGGCAAAATGCTGGTGAGAATTGGCAGGCGATGGGCAGCCCTGCGGACCGCCCTGCTCCCTGTGGCCGGTGGCCCTTTCTCTCTCGGGGCCTGTCGCGGCCACACAGAGAACGCGCCGAGACATCGCGGCCCACTTTGTGGTCCCGGCGCAGGGGAGCGTTCCTGGAACGGAGTTGAGGGACTGGTAGCGGTCCGGCATGAACCTCCAAGTGTTTGGGCGGCTGGGGTGCAAGAGGGTGGGGCTGACCTCCGTTGGGGAACAAAGGTTTCTCTCCCTCTGAGGCTTCACCGACGAGATGAAAGGCTGATTTATGCTGGGGTTGGAGGGGGAGTTGAGGCATGGGATCAGGGTTCACCAGTTGGAGGCCCCGAGGAACAGGACCCTGGAAACAGAAGGCTGAGGAAGTAGGCTAGGGTTCATGTCCAGGGTTCAGGGCAGGCCCGGCTCCAATGCACAGGGCCAGGTAGGGGACCACCATAGGCTGAGGTGCAGGAGGCAGAGCCCTCGCTGGACCCTGACTCCTGGAGGGCTTTCTGGCGGTTTTCAGACCCGATCATTCAGGAGGCAGGGCCAGGCCCAGGGGGCGGCCCTGTAGACGTGCGAAGCCCGAAGCGAGTTCGCTGGGTGTTTTCCGGACAATTCTCATGAGAGTTCTGCCCAAACCGGGAACGGATTGGGCAGAACACCTGTGAGAATTGACCGGCATTGGGCAGCACAGCGGGCCGCCCTGCTCCCCGTGGCCGAGGGCCCTTTTTCACTCGGGACCTGTTGAGGCTTCCCAGAAAATGTGCTGAGACGACATGGCCCATCCTTGGGTCTTGGCGCAGGGGAGCGTTCCTGGATCAAAGTTGAGGGAAGGGTTGCGGCTGGGCAACTGCCTCCAACTGTTCGGGTGGCTGGTGCACCCATGGATGTGGCTGACCTCAGTGGGTGCATAAATGTTTCTCTCGCTCCGAGGCTTGACCGAGGCACCGAAAGACAATTTTGTCCCGGGGTGGGATGTTGAGGAGTGGTGCGGGACTCAGGATTCCCCGGTTGGAGACCCCGAGACAGGACCCTGGAAACAGAAGGCTGGGGAAGCAGGCGAAGGTTCATGCCCAGGCCTTGGGGTATGCCCGGTCCAATTGGAAAGCTCCACGGAGGGGACCCCCATAGGATAAGGAGCAGGAGTCTTCGACTTGTCTTAGGGACAAGGCAGGTTGGATCTGCCAGCACCGAAATCTGCTCACCCCAGGGCTCAGTTGAGTTGAGGGACGAACTCTGCAAGAGTTGGCAATATGGGGTCCCCGGTCTCGATACCTAGGGAGCCAGGCCTCTGGGGACTGAAGTCTGAACAGCCAGCGTAGGGTTAGCATTAGGTCGTAGGGGCATGGCAGTCCCGATCTGCTGGCGCTGTGTTCACACGCTATGATGCCTGAGGTGAGGGCATGTGTCTGCAGGACCGTGAGACTCCTGGTTCCAGTTATTGGTGGTGCCGGAAGCGGGGGTGGCTTCAGGGAGGCATGAGGTTTCTCCCGCTCTGCGGGTTCAGCACATTTCTAAACGGCAGGGTTTCTTCCTGGAATCAGGTGCAATGAAGGGGTGCACCTCAGGTGTCCCCACGTAGGCACTTTGGGGAGCCGGGGTTGGAGGACAGACACTGGAACACACAACCTGAGCTAGGGTTAGTATGAGGGTTAGGGTGAAGCTTAGGGTTAGCGTGAGTATTAGGGACAAGGCAGGTGGGATCTGCCGGCACACTTGTCAGATCACCCAAGTGCTGAGTTGAGGGCGGGACTCAGAAGGATCCTTAGGCCCTGGGTTTTTGGCGTGACAGAGCACAGATGGCGGGGATGGCCTCAGAGGAGAATGCCGGTTTCTAGGGCTCAGCGGGTATTAGAGAGCACCGAAAGAAATGGTCTACTCCTGGCTGAGAGCCTGAATCCTGCTGTCTTTCTGATGCTCCCATCCATGGCAGGCATTGGGTGTCAGGCCTCTGGGGTCCAGAGCCTGAACACCCAACCTAGGGTATGTGTTTGGTGCTGGGAGAAAGGCAGGCTTGGTGTGCCATTGCGGACTGATGCTCTCCGGAGGGCTGAGTTGAAGGCATTGCTCTGGCGGCCCTTCAGGCTCCGTGATGGTGGCTCTGTCAGGCTCTGGGACTGTGTTGTGGGGTTCCTTGGATGGTGAGGGGGGCTGAGGGGGGCATGGAGGTTTCTCCGTGCAGGAGGGTTTTGCACAGGGCCATGGGGTCCATTCGCCTCATGTGTGGCACCTAGGGTCCTTCGTTGGGAATACGCGGTTCGCAGTCTGGAGGCCTAGGGAGCCAGGGCTCTTGGGACAGAAGCCTGAACACCCAGGCTAAGGTTAGGGTTAGGTCGCAGGGGCATGGCAGCCCCGATCTGCCGGCGCTGTGGTGACCCACCCCGATGACTGCGTTGAGGTGGCGTGTCTACAGCACCGTGAGATTCCCAGTTCCTGGTCCTTCGGGTGCCGTTTGTCGGGGTTGGACTCCGGGTGGCACGCAGACTTCTACTGCTGGGCGGGTTCAGCACATTTGTCTAAGGCAGTGTTTCTCCCTGGCCTCAGGTTCAAAGATGGGGTGCAGCACATGGGACCCCACTTGGGGGTTTTGGCGACCAGGTGTCAGATGACGGACACCAGAACACACAGCTGGACTAGCGTCAGTATTAGGGTTATGGTTAGGCGTAGGGTTAGAGTTAGAGTTATGTCTTAGGGACAAGGCAGGTCAGTTCTGCCAGCACAGAAATCAGCTCACTCAAGGGCTGAGTTGAGGGCAGGATTCAGGAGGATCCTCAGGCCCTGGGTTTTTGGCCTGGAGGGGCAAAGATGGCAGGAATGGCCTCAGGGGAGCATGCCTTTGTCCAGGGCTCTGAGGGAGCTGGAGAGTACAAAATGGAACCATCTCCTCCTGTCTGTGGGGCTGTGTCTGGCAGAGTTCTGAGGGACCCTTCCATGGGAAGGATTGGGGGTCAGGCCTCTTGGGTCCAGAGCCTAAACAACCAAACTAGGGTTAGGGTTTGGTCTTTGGAGCATGGCAGCCCTGAATTGCCAGTGTACTCAGGCTCTGGGGAGGGCTGAGTTGAGGGCATTGCTGTGGTGGCCCGTCAGGCTCCGGGACTGTGTGGTGGGGTCCTCGGAAGGTGTGGGTGGCTTTAGGGGGCATGGAGGTTTTTCCGGACAGGTGGTTTCTGCCCAGGGCCATGGGTCCAGATTCCTGGTTGGTGGCAGCCAGAGACCTGTGTTAATAATACAGGGTCCCTGGTCTGGAGGGCTAAGGAGCCAGACATCTGTGGACGGTAGCCGGAACACCCAACCTACGGTTAGAGTTAGGTCTTAGGGACATGGCAACCTCGATCTGCTGGCGCTCTGTTGACCCATGCTGATATGTGAGTTGAAGTTGCGTGTCTGCAGGACCGTGAGACTCCAGGCTTCTGGTCCGTGGGAGCGCCGGAAGTGGGGGAGGCTTCAGGGAGGCATGTAGGCTTCTCCCAATGTGGGGATTCAGGACATTTCTAAACAGCAAGGTTTCCTCCCGGGATGAGCTAAAATTGTGGGGTGCAGATCAAGGGTCTCCCATCTGTGGGGCTTGGGGACCAGGCGTCATATGACAGACTCCAAAACACACAACCTGAGCTAGGTTTAGTATTCGGGTTAGGGTTAGGCTTGGGGTTAGGCTTACGTCTTAGGGAAAAGGCAGGTCGGATCTGCCAGCACCGAAATCCACTCACCCAAGGGCTGAGTTGAGGGAGGAACTCTGCAAGATCCTCAGGCCCTGGGTTTTTGGCCTGGATGAGCAAAGATGGTGGGAATGGCCTCAGGGGAGCATGCTGGTGGCTAGGGCTCTGAGGCAGTTAGCGAGCACCAAAGGAAACAGTCTCCTCCTGGCTGAGAGACTGAGTCTGGCCATCGGTCTGATGCGCCCTTCCATGGGAGGGATTGGGAGTCAGGACTGTGTGGTCCAGAGCCTGAACACACAACCTAGGGTTAGGGTTTGGTCCTGGGAGAATGGCAGACCTAATGTGCTAGGGCAGACTCAGGCCATCTGGAGGGCTGAGTTGAGGGCATTTCT
>NW_022631305.1:176818-179806 GCF_010015895.1 Lontra canadensis
GCCTGGAAGGGCAAGGATGGCGGGAATTGCCTCAGGGGAGCACACCATTTATGAGGGCTCTGAGCGTGAGAGAGAACTCCCAAGGATGCGGTGTCCTTCTAGTTGACAGCCTGAGTCCGGCCGTGAGTCTGACGCTCCTATCCTTGGGAGGGATTGGGTGTCAGGCCTCTGAGGTCCAGAGCCTGAAAACCCAACCTAAGGATAGGGTTTGGTCCTGGGAAATCGGTAGGCCTGATGTGCCAGTGCACACTCAGGCTCCTGGGAGTGCTGAGTTGAGGGCATTGCTCTGGCGGCCTGTCAGGTTCTGGGATTGTGGTGTGGGTGTCCAGAAGATTTGGGTGGCTTTATGGGGTATGGATATTTCTCCAGGCAGGAGGGTTCTGCGAAAGGCCATGAGGTCCAGTTTCCCCGTGGGTGGCAACCAGATTCTTGCGTTGGCAATATAGGGTCCCCGGTCTAGATACCTAGGGAGCCAGGCCTCTGGGGACCGAAGTCTGAACAGCCAGCGTAGGGTTAGCATTAGGTCGTAGGGGCATGGCAGTCCCGATCTGCTGGCGCTGTGTTCACCCGCTATGATGCCTGAGGTTGAGGGCATGTGTCTGCAGGACCGTGAGACTCCTGGAGTCGTGGCGTGGTACTCAGTGTTCCCCATGTGGAGGCGCGGAGAATCATGACTCTGAAAACAGAAGGCTGAGGGAGCAGTCGAGGGTTCGTGTGTGGGGCTCCAGGCAGGCTCTGCTGCAGCAAACAAGTGCCGTTTCTCGCTCGGGGCCTGTCGCGGTCACCCAGAGAACACGCCCAGACAACGCGGCCCAACACGGGGTCCCGGTGCAAGGGATCATTCCCGGAGCAGAGTGGAGGAACGGGTTTCAGCCGCATATCAGCCTCTTCCTATACAGGAGGCAGGGCCGCCCAAGGGTGGGGATGACCTCAGTTGGGGCACGAAAGTTTATCTCGCTCTGAGGCTTGTCCGGTGCTCCAAAAGCCAAGATTTGCTTGGGGGTGGGAAGGGGAGTCGTGGCGCGGTACTCAGTGTGCCCCAGGTGGAGGAGCGGAGAATCATGACTCTGGAAACGGAAGGCTGAGGGAGCAGGCGAGGGTTCGTGTCCGGGGGTCGGGGCAGGCCCGGCCGCAGCAAACAGGGCCAGGTATGGAACCACCGCACTCTGAGGAATAGGTGGTGTCACCCTCGTTGGAGCCTGCATCCCGGATGGCTTCCTGGCAGGGTTCGGATGAAAGGGCTCACGAGTCCTGGTCAGGCCCAGGGGACTGCCCTGAAGACGCAGCCCAACCGGGCGTCCCCGCACAAGGGAACATTCCCAGAGCAGAGTTGAGGGAAGGGTTTGGGCCGGGTGTCAGCCTCCGCCTATATGGGTGTCTGGAGCGCCCAAGGGTGGGGATGACCTCAGTTGGTGAACGAAAGTTTCTCTCCCTCTGAGGCTTGTCCGGATTGCCGAAAGCCAAGTTTTGTGCCGGGTTGGGAGGTGGGTTCTAGGCGCGGGACTCAGAATTCCCCAGGTGGAGGCCCCGAGGGACAGGACCCTGGAGACGGAAGGCTAATGGACCGGCGAGGGTTTGTGTCCGGGGTGCGAGGAAGGCCAGGCCCTAGTATACAGGGCCAGATAGGGAACCACCGCAGGCTTTGGAGAAGGAGGCGTCACCCTCGCCCTCGCTGGAGTCTGACTCCCGGTGGGATACCTGGCGGGGTTTTGGATGCGACGGCATGCGATGTGGGGCCAGGCCCAGGTGCTGCCCTGCAGAGGTGCGGCGCCCAAAGCGAGTTCGCCGGGCTTTTTTCGGCCAATACTCACTAGCGTTCAGCCCAACCTGGGTCGGTTTGGTGAGAACGCTCGTGAGAATTGGCCGAGTTGGGCCGCCCGTGGGTGGGGATGACCTCAGTTGGGGCATGAAATTTCTCTCCCTCTGAGGTTTGTCCGGGGCGCCGAAGCCACGTTTTGCTTGGGGGTGGGAAGGGGAGTCGTGGCGCGGTACTCAGTGTTCCCCATGTAGAGGCGCCGAGAATCATGACTCTGGAAACGGAAGGCTGAGGGAGCAGGCGAGGGTTCGTGTCCGGGGCTCGGGGCAGGCCCGGCCGCAGCGAACAGGGCCAGGTATGGAACCATCACAGGCTGAGGAGAAGGTGGTGTAGCCCTCGATGGAGCCTGCATCCCAGATGGCTTCCTGGCAGGGTTTGGACGAAAGGGCTCACGAGGCCGGGCCAGGCCCAGCGGACAGCTTTGAAGACGTACGGCGACCTAAGCAAGTTCGCCGGGCGTTTTCCGGCCAATTCTCACGAGCGTTTTGCCCAAACCTGGATCGGCTTGGTCAGAACGCTCGTGAGAATAGGCCGAGTTGGGCAGCCCTGGGGAACGCCCTGCTCCCCGAGGCCGAGGGCCCTTTCTCGCTCGGGGCCTGATGCGGTCACCCGGAAAACACGCCCAGACAACGTGGCCCAACAGGGGATCCCGGCACAAGAGAGCCTTCCCAGAGCAGAGTTGATGCACAGCTGGTGGCCGGGCTTCAACCTGTTCCTTTACTGGCGGCTGGGTCGCCCAAGGGTGGGGATGACCTCAATTGGGGCACGACAGTTTCTCTCCCTCTGAGGCTTGTCTGTGGGGCCGAAAGGCACGATTGGTGCCGGGGTGGGAGGGCGAGTCATGGCACCGGACGCAGGGTTCCCCATGTGGACGCCCCGAGGGAGAGGATCCTGGAAATGGAAGAATGAGGGAGCAGGCGACGGTTCGGGTCCATGGCTCGGATAGGCCTGGCCGCAGGCGACAGTGCCACTTAGGGGACAACCACAGGCTGAGGATCAAAGGCGTCGCCCTCGCTGGAGCCTGACTCCCGGAGGGATTCTTGGCTGGGATCAGACACGACGGTTCGCGAGGCCGGACCAGGCCCAGGGGGCTGCCCTGCAGACGTGCGGCACCCGAAGCGAGTTCGCCGGGTGTTTTCCGGCCAATTCTCACGAGCGTTCTGCCCAAACCG